>NC_043015.1:19453907-19500571 GCF_006345805.1 Octopus sinensis
GATGAGTATGTGAGTGTGTGTATGTCTGTACATGTGTGTGTTTTTTAAATATGTCATTTCTCATATACTTAAGATAGCGATTTTGGTTTTCTCTTTGTTTTCTTCGCAAATGCACATGTTCATCCATATGATGTTCCTCTCAAAGACATTTAAACCATCATCTTTGTTTGATAAATGTTAAAGTGATGTCTATCTGTGTATGAGTATGTGTGCATGTGTATGGAAGGTATGTTTGTGTGTCTGTGTTTGTGTATCCGTGTGTGAGCACGTGCTGTGCCTCAGTGTGTCTTTACATGTGTGTGTGTTTGTGTGTACGTCTGCATGAACTAGCACTGTATGACTTAAAGAAACTGAAAGACAAATTTACATTATTTACAAATGATGGACATTTGTCCTCATCCTGTTTGTTGTTAACACGTTTTGGCTGATATACCCTCCAGCCTTCATCAGGTATCTTGGGGAAATTTCTAACCTGGGTTCTCATTCCTAACGTATTTTTTTGATGTTGTTATTATTATTATTGTTATTATAGCACGGGCTACTGCCTGGAATCGAACTCGGAATCTTGGGGTTAGTAACCCACACTCTTAACCACTACACCATATGCCGTCGGCAATTATGGAGTGAATTTTAAGGCTTATAAATCTAATATTCTCCTATCCTTCCTTAACACCAGTTCCCATATGCTATTCATATCTGCACTCGGTCTGCTTAGGAGGTTGTTGTGTCCTAGCATATGTGCTGCTTCTTTTAGTTTTCGCATTTTCCAGTAGTGTTCTCTGTCTATTATTTTAACTTCATCCCACAGGGAGAGGCGGTCTCCATTTTTCCATACATGATCAGCTATACCAGATTTATCAATATCTCCCCATGTCACAGCTTTGTGATGTTCCTCTACACTTATTTTGAGGGGGCGGCATGTTTTTCCTACCACAGCTGCATGAGATGGAGTAAAACCACCAATAAAAGAGAATATGACTAAGAACTGCATGACATTGACGGAGAGTATCAATATTCAGAAGATTGGCTGCATAAGTTTAAGAAGCATCGTGGTGTAAAGTATTTGAAAATCTGTAGTGAAAAATCTTCTGCAGATTATGAAGCTACGGAAAATTACATAGACAAGTTTGCTAAAGATATCTGATAAAATCCTTTCTCCTGAACAAATTTACAATGCTGATGAAACAGTTTAGTACTGGTGCTATGTTCCAAAAAAAACCTTAACAACAGTAGATGAGACAGCACCAACAGGTTTTAAGGATGCTAAGGCAAGATTAACAATTCTTGAATATGTTAATGTTGCATGTAAACACAAGGTGAAATTGGCAGTCGGTGAAAAAAGCCAAAATATCAGATGTCCGAAAGGTGTAGTTAATTTACCTGTGCATTATTACGCAAACACAAAAGCATTGGTAACCCAAGAAATATTTTCCGACTGGTTCAATAACCACTTTGAACCAATGGCACAAGCTCATTGCAGGCAAGCTGGACTGGGAGAAAACTAAAATTCTATTGTTCCTGGACAACTGCTCTGCACATCTCCCTGCTAAATTTCTTGTGAAAAGTAATGTTTTTGGCATTTACTTGCCTCCCAATGGGACATCTGTTTTTACAGTTTTGTAACCAAAGAATTTTATGCTCCATGAAGCTTGATGTAGTCAACAAAGGAGTAAGAATGCAAGACTGTTAAGGATGCCTTCTACACAGTGGTGAATGCTTGGAATGATGATGATAAATCAACAGTAACAAATGATCAGCACAGAATTTGACCAATAACAATGTTTGATGAAAACAAGTCTATAGATAATGAGCTCAGAGGATTTCATGTCACTAATGAGAAAAATGATATCAAAACTCATAACTTACACTAAAAGTATATCATGCAGAAGTGCGAGCTAAAAGAAGTGGATATTGAAAAAATGCTAAACACTGACAATGTTGCGCCTGTCATGCATTCCTTGAGTGATGAAGAAATTGCTGAAATGGTGTTAAATACAGATAAGAATGAAGACAGTAGTGATGATGGCATAGAGGACACAGGTGAAAAAATTCCTATAGACAATATGATGAAAATTATGATCAGTTAATAGCTGGCCTTGATCAACAGGTATTTATCAATAGCGACATATTATGGGAGTTTACGCAATTAAAGAGATATTGCTTAGACAGAAACCTATGCTAACGAGAGAGATGACACTTAAAGAAGTCTTTAAAAATGCCCCCCTTGTAGTGCTAATTCATCACTTGACAAACCCATTCCTGGCCCATCATCAGAAGTTTGGTGACACTGATGGACCCTGTCCTACAACTTAACTGTAGTCATATATTTAGTCTAGTTTGAACCAATGTATGGCTCTAGCATATGAAGACTGTAATACCATTTATAGACTTTCTTTATTCAGATTAGTGTGAATACTTATGAATCTCTCTACAGAAATATTATGATAATATGTAGGAGCTTGCTTAGCCCTGCCTGAGATTCAAAACCAAATCTACACACTTGTAGCTCGTGAGAACGACTGATTCCATTGTATTTTATCTCCATGCTGGGAGATTAATGAGAAACATCTGATCTCCTAGAACCTTTGTTGATAACTGAAGAGTCAAGTCCTTTGTTTTAGGTTTGACTTACTTCCTCGCCATACCCTATATAACTGAGATCATTTCTCTCTCTCTTTCGTTCAACCAGTTGGCAGAGAACACACATTCATGTCAGTCATTAACCAGGAGTAATAGCATTGACTGAATCAGAAAAGGACAACGTAATCCTTACCCTTTCTTCCTCTATCAGCAGAATGCACAGCTTAAAGGCTTCCAATTACCAGCGAGCCACCAACACATTCACTACTATTGTCAATTACTACTATACTCTTTTACTCATTTCAGTCATTTGACTGCGGCCATGCTGGAACACTGCCTTTAGTCAAGCAAATTGACCTCAGGACTTATTCTTTGTAAGCCTAGTACTTATTCTATCGGTCTCTTTTGCTTCAAAAATAATTTCAAGTTAAGGGGACGTAAACACACCAGCATTGGTTGTCAAGTGATGTTGGGGGGGACAAACATAGACACACAAACATATACACACACACACACATGCATACATATATATATACATACATACGACAGGCTTCTTTCAGTTTCCGTCTACCAAATCCACTCACAAGGCTTTGGTCAGTCCAAGGCTATAGTAGAAGACACTTGCCCAAGGTGCCACGCAGTGGAACTGAACCCAGAACCATGTGGTTGGTAAGCAAGCTAATTACCACAAAGCCCCTCCTGTGCCTATGTATATTTTACTAACCACTACCAGCAAATAAATTAGTGAATATTATTCCTTTCCTCTTTGATATTGTTATTACACTGTTTCATTTTGCTTTCAACTATTGACATATGGTGACCCTTCACATTTTACCACTCAGTAACTCTGATGTACACTCACATCAGTAAGCTACAAATATGTATACCTATACTTATGGATCATGTATTTTTGTTTTAAATTATCCCACTATATGTATTTTGTCATTTATGATCTTAATTTTCACTATTTCATTTACCAGTATACTACTCTAAAAATAAACTGTAATAATATTTGTGACCTTTATTTTTCCTACTGATCAAGAGTACATATACATGTATTTTTGCTACCATAGTAGGACATCTGTTCTGATGTCTTGTTTACAATCTGGGGCAGCTGACTTTTGTTCTGAAATCTGAAATTCAGAAGACAACTGTCCCCAAGGGTTCCGGATAAAGGATTGTGAACTGTAGTACACACTTCAAAAAAAAATTAAAACACTGCATAGATAGAATTTTTGAGAAGTACCAAAATTATGAAGTTTGTATTGTTTACTTAAAAACTCCTATATTACCATCATCATCATCATCATTTAGCGTCCGCTTTCCATGCTAGCATGGGTTGGACAGTTCAACTGGGGTCTGTGAAGCCAGAAGGCTGCATCAGGCCCAGTCTGATCTGGCAGTGTTTCTACGGCTGGATGCTCTTCCTAACGCCAATCACTCCGTGAGTGTAGTGGGTGCTTTTTATGTGCCACCCGTACAGGTGCCAGGCGAGGCTGGCAACGGCCACGAATGAATGGTGCTTTTTACATGCCACCGGCACGGAGGCCAGTCGGGGCAGCGCTGGCAACGGCCACAATCGGATGGTTCGCTTATTTGTCACCGGCACTGGTATCACAGCTGCAATTTCCATTGATGTTGATCAACTTCGATTTTGGTTCTGCTTTCTGATATCTGATTTGATTTGGTTTGATTTTGATTTTCACTTGCCTCAACGGGTCTTCACAAGTGGAGTTTTGTGTCCCAAGAAGGAAAGGTATGTATAAGTCGACTGGCTACATACCAGGTAGAGGCCACGGGTTCTGGTCTCACTAGTCTTGCCGGGTCTTCTCACGCACAGCATACTTCCATAGGTCTCGGTCTCTAGTCATTTCCTTAGTGAGAATTAAAGTTCGAAGGTCGTGCTTCACCACCTCATCCCAGGTTTTCCTGGGTCTACCTCTTCCACAGGTTCCCTCAATCGATAGGGTGTGGCACTTTTGCACACAACTATCTTCAGCCATTCTCGTCACATGACCATACAAGCGCAAACGTCTCTCTTGCACACCACAACTGATGCTTCTAAGGTCCAACTTTTCTCTCAAGGTACTTACACTCTGTCGATTATGAACACTGACATTACACAACCATCGGAGCATACTGGCTTCATTTCTTGCGAGCTTACGCATATCCTCAGCAGTCACAGCCCATGTTTCACTACCATGTAGCATGGCTGTACGTACACATGCATCATACAGTCTGCCTTTTACTCTGAGCGAGAGGCCTTTTGTCACCAGCAGAGGTAAGAGCTCTCTAAACTTTGCCCAGGCTATTCTTACTCTAGCAGTTACACTTTCAGCACACCCACCCCCGCTACTGACATGGTCACCTAGGTAGCGGAAGCTATCAACTACTTCTAGTTTTTCTCCCTGGAACGTGGTAGAAGTTGTTTTCTGCACATTTTCAGTGTTTATTGCTCCTGAGCATCTGCCACAGACAAAAACTATTTTCCTAGTTAGCCTTCCTTTGACATTGCTGCACCTCTCGTGTCCGTAGCTTACACTTGGTGCACCTTATAGAGTTTCTACGTACACCTTTTTTACAGATCGAGCAGGGCCATCTACCTGAAGGTGTTTGTGATTGGTCTACCTTCCTACTTATTAGGACTTTGGTTTTGGCTAGGTTGATTCTAAGGCCCTTCGATTCTAATCCTTGCTTCCACACATGAAACTTCTCCAGTTCTGATAGTGACTCAGCAATTAGAGCAAGGTCATCAGCATAGAGGAGCTCCCAGGGGCATCCTGTCTTGAATTCCTCCGTTATTGCCTGGAGGAATATGATAAATAGGAGGGGACTGAGGACTGAACCTTGGTGGACCCCAACCTCTACCCGGAATTCTTCACTGTACTCGTTGCCAACCCTCACCTTACTAGCAGCGTCTCTGTACATGGCTCGCACAGCTCTCACTAACCATTCATCTATCCCTAGTTTCCTTATTGACCACCAGATAAGGGATCGGGGGACCAACTCGAAGGCTTTCTCCATGTCAACAAAAGCCAGGTACAGAGGCTTATCTTTGGCTAGGTATTTCTCCTGCAGCTGTCTTACCAGGAATATAGCATCAGTAGTACTTTTCCCTGGTACGAACCCAAACTGCATCTCATCTAAGCTAACTCTCTCCCTAATTAGTTGGGGTATAACCCTCTCCGTAACCTTCATTACCTGATCCAGCAGCTTGATACCCCTGTAGTTATTTGTATCTAGGGCGTCACCTTTACCTTTGTAGCAGTTGACTATTATGCTGCTACACCAGTCATTGGGTATGACTCCGACACTACCAGATATTTTGAGCATCTCTGCAGTAATTCCTGATGGGCCTGGGGCTTTCCCTGTTTCCATGCTTGTAATTGCCTTAACTACTAAGGAACTGTCAACTCGGATTGCTGGTCCCTCTGTTGGGTCGACATTCGGCAGACTCTCTTTATCCCATTCATTTTCCTCATTCAGCAACCTTTCATAGTGGCATCTCCAAACCTCTCTCTTTGCATCCTCATTTAGTGCAAGTGAACCGTCATCCTTGCGAACACATTTCTCTCCTACCCCATCACGATTCTCTCTCACACACTGTCTTGCAACACGAAATACCTCAAGTCTTTCATCCTCACAGCGCAGAACATTGGCAATTTTTTTCTTATCTGCTTCCCTTCTGGCTAAATACACCTGCCTCCTAGCTTCCCTTCTGGCAGTCTGATACACTTCCCTGCTACCACCGTTCTTCCAGTCCTTCCAAGCCTGTTTGAGTTATCTAAACAAAAATTGAAGTTCCCTGCTTACACAATAAAAAAAATTCGATTCTCTTAGAGAATAAGTCGAGGAAAATAATGTATGTATGCAATTTGATTTTTGGTCACTGCAATTTGTCAAAAGCTGGAAATTTTGAGGTAAGATCATTTATTTCTTTACATGTAGTGGATTTCTGTGTAACAGTAAACATAACCAAGTTTTCACGCAGCATCATTTTCTTAATTTATAAACAGATCCAGCTATAGAAACTTTGCCAGATCAGATTGAGCCTGATGCAGCCTCTGGCTCACCAGTCCTCAGTCAAACTGTCCCCCCCATGCCAGCATGGAAAGCAGACATTAAACGACAATGATGATGATGATGATGAAAGGTATCTAATATATATATCTGTAGATTTCCTGGAAAGCAGTAATTAAGTACTTAATTAATTAACTAAACTGCACACATCTTTTGTGATTGTCAAACAGGACGATAATTGGTTAGACACGCCATATTTTCCTATTGTGCAAAAAGCTCCCATCTTTTGTATACTCTGTGTGCCTGTCTGGCTTTTCTGTATTTATATGTACTGTGTGTGAACATAGGTACATGTAAGTGAGTGTGTGTGTATACATATAAATAAATATATATGTAACTTTACATCTTGACAAGAATCATCACTGTATTGGAATAATTTCTGAAGTTGTATGTATGTGTGTGTGTGTGTGTGTGTAAATATATATATATATAATATATATATATATATATATAGACAGACAGACGGATAGATAGATAGATATGGTGGCTGACCCCTCGTTATCAAGTATGGCCATTGCACGAAGCTTAATCAATGTTGTTATCATGCAAATCATGATGGTAAATTTGAGGGAAAGTCTTACAATAATAAAAGAAGTACTAACAAAACTGGATCTTCTGATGGATGGTTTTAATTTCCCCAACATCAAATAGCCCAAAGGCCACATAATCTCAGGAATGACATGCAAAGAGTGTAACCAAACAAAATCTCTACTTGACCTCACAAAAATGTTGTTCATGAAACAAACAATACTTTTCCCCAACCAGGAATGATGATATAGATCTCTGTTTCACCAACAATGTCTTATCCACAACATGAAGATAACACCAACAATCTTCTCAGACTACGACATGGTAGAACTGACAATGTATGGTCCAAAACCAATTAATGATGTAATGTTATTATCAGTTCAAATATTCTTGTGGCAGATTCAAACTCATAAGCAAACCATTCACCTTGGAGAAAATTTCTTGCTGTAGCCAAAAATGGCGTAAATACACCTAAATCAGCTCACAGTACTACTTATCCAGGCTGTGAGATACAAGCATTTTGGAGTGGTTATCTACTCTTCAGTCACAGAAACTAGACAGGGGCACTGCAAGCTGATAAGAGAGATTGTTTCTCTTATGCTATTCCAGTCATCGTATGATGAGCAGTAGCACTAATAGTCAGCTCACCGTAAACAAATTACGGGTGGGAGCACTATGCATTGATGTGTATAAATGCAATGTTATTACCAGTTCAAATATGCTTGTGGCAGATTCAAACTCATAGGCAAGCCATTCACTGTGTTTTGTCATGGAGAAAATTTCCTGCCCACTGATTAGCGCTACCACTCACGCACACACACACACACAGAAAAAGTATGTGATAGTAAAAGATATTACTCAAAGCTATTTAAGAAGGAGAGAGGTATTGTAAATGAGCAGAAAATTAATAGAAAAGTATGAAAGATATTCTTCAATGAAGAATTTGAGAAGAAATTTAATTTATTTTGAAAAATGTGTCAGAAGAAATTTTCAATAAAGAAATTTAGTTTTAACAAAAATAATTCTTTAAAGTGTTTTTTGAAGATTTTCTTTAGCTGATTCATCTTGATTTGATTGGTAGAAACTTACAGATGCATCATGAAAATTTACAACCATAACAGTTATATTGTCTAAAGAACCTCTGTAATAAGCCTGTAAGACTAAGCTTTTGGCTCCATAATGTGGCTCAGAGAGTCTTTCCTGAATATAATTCACAGCTTCTTCATTACTAAAACAGTCCCAAAGACCATCTGTGGCTAAAATTATAAACTTTGGTTGTATCACATTCAGGTCAAATATGTAAATATCAGGTTCTGCAATGAGATATTTTCTTTCTTTGAGAGGATAATCTCCCAAGGCTCTTGAAGTTGCTAGAACACCTACAACTCGCCAAACTCCATTAAAAGTGATATAGCCTCCAGCTTGTTTGATACGTGATCTTTCTTTCAGCTAAAAAAAATAAATAAAAAATAAAATTCTTTGAAAACAATACTAAATGAAAATTTACAAATCTTTATACACATACAGCAATAGCTGTTAAAGGCATACAAACCTTATTAACATTTAAATCTTTTGTATACAATTAAACAATTGATAGATATAACATTAACTACTTATTGACTTTTTTATTTTCTAAAATGGTAACAGTTCATAGCCGCAGGAGTGGCTGTGTGGTAATTAGCTTGCTTACCAACAACATGTTTCTGGGTTCAGTCCCGCTGCGTAGCACCTTGAGCAAGTGTCTTCTACTATAGCCTTGGGCCAATTAAGGCCTTGTGAGTGGATTTGGTAGATGGGAACTGAAAGAAGCCCATCGTATATATGTGTGTGTGTGTGTGTGCGTGTGTGTGTGCGTGTGTATTTGTGCCAGGCACACACTCACTTGACATAGTTTGACAACCAATGTTGGTGTGTTTACGTCCCTGTAACTTAGCGGTTCATCAAAAGTGACTGATAGAATGAGTACTAGGCTTACAAAGAATAAGTCCTAGGGTCGATTTGTCTGACTAAAGGCAGTGCTCCAGCATGGATGCAGTCAAATGACTGAAACAAATAAAGAAAAATAGTTTATCAACAGAGAAACTCTTATTGTTGTGCAAAAGATATATTTTCATTAACAACTCTGTTTCAAAAATAATTTCAACCAGTCTGTTAGAACATATAGTTGATTTAGTAAATTAATTCCAATAGCTTGTAGTCTACTGCTCTTCATAAAATTTAAACAACAAGTCAAATGCGAAGTGTTAAAATGGATAGATTGATAGAAAGAGAAAGATAGTCAGATTAAAAGTAGGGGAAAAAAGAACATCATTACCATGATGGAAGATAGGAGTTGCAATTCCAGACAAGGCAGGTGTAAAGAAACATTGACACAACCAAGGTTAGTAGTGAGCCTTTTCATTTTTTTTTGCAAGCTAGCCAAATTTTTTTGCACTCAACAAGTGTTTTAATAACTGAGATTTGTTGGGGATTGGCTAACCTCTTATACCCAATTTTTCTCTCAAAACATGTACACTTTTCTATACAAGCACACTGGCAATGCACATCCAGCAGTGTATGCTGGCTTCATTTCTATCAAGCCTTTGTATATCCTTTGCTGTCGCAGCCCACGTTTGGCTGCTATGTAGCTGTTTGTACACAAGTATCATACAGCAGCCTTTTACTCTGAGGGAGAGAACTTTTGTTACCAACAAAGGTAATAGGTCTTTGAACTTTTCCCAGCAGGTTGTTATTCTAACAAATACACTTTCAGAGCAACCTCCTCTGCTGCTAATCATGTCACCTGGGTAATGAAAACTATCTACTATTTCTAAGGATACCCTTGGACATTTGAAGAAATCTATTTCCTGTATATTCTTAGTGTCTATTATATCTGCACATTTGCCACACACAAAAACTACTTTCTTTGTTAACCCTCCTGTGATTCCACTGTACCGCTAAGGTTCTTTGATTCCAGTCCTTACTTCCACACCTGAAATTTCTTCCACAGAAATTCAGCTATAAGAGCAAGGTCATTGGCACAGAGGAGCTCCCATGGGCAACTGGTCTTAAATTCCTCTAAAAGACTATGATAAACAAGAGAAGGTTGAGAACCAGTCCTTGGTGAACTCCTACCTGCACACTAAATTTGTTGCTATGCTACCTTACTAATAGCATCACTGTACATGGCTTGGATGGTTCTCACTAACCATTCATCTACCCTTAACTTCCATAACAGCTACCAGATGAGGGAGCAAGGAACCCTGTCAAAAGTTTTCACCATGTTGACAAATGCTAAGTGTAACAGATTATCTTTTACTCCACAATATATGACAACTCTGCCTGCATTACCACTGGTTAACATATCTTGCATAGAAAATTGAAATAAAAAGTAGAAAGAAATATAAATTAAGTTAAATAAACTCTTCTAGCTCACTTTAAGCATCAAATTTGCAAATTCCTGTGAAGTAGTTTCCAAGTTTTTTAGAAGCAAAGTTAGACAATGGAGGAAGCTAAGAAATTCATATAAATAAACTATATTTTTACAAACATCTATGAACATGAGGAATTATGTACATTATTTACATTTGACAGATATTTATCCACATCGTTTGTTTGAACACGTTTCGGCTGATATACCCTCCAGCCTTCTTCAGGTGTCTTGGGGAAATTTCGAACCTGGGTTCTCATTCCTAAGGTATTTTTCGATGTTGTTATTATTATTATTCAGGTCAAAGCCTGGAATCGAACTTGGAGTCTTGGGGAGGTTAGTAGCACGTGCTCTTAACCACTAAACCATATGCCTGTGGGCCCACCATAGGTCAAAGATTTATTGAAAATAGTGAACTGAAATTAGATGATGCAATACAAGCACTAGCATTAAAAGAGGCTTGAATGAATGCTAATCCCTACAATTCATAATTAGTACATATTTTACCAATATAGTATCAGAGCCTTTATAATATAATGTAGTTCTAATGATTCTCTTCATCTGTTTGTTATTAGAAAGAGCTATAAATACATAATTTTTTTGAAGTGGTAAGATCCATAAAATAGAATTTTTCTGCCAAAGAATCACTATCATGTTTGTGAGGTTAAAAATGGTCACTACTCAAAGGTATTTCAATCTAATGACAATGATGATGATCAGTCTCAAATGCCATTTTTACATCTATAACTGTTTCAGGTTCCAGTAAAAATTAATTATTACAATTTAATCATTCAGGAAGTACAGAAAATTTTATTCACATTCTTTTTATCATTAATATAAAATTGCATACTGAATCTATCTCTGGGAAGCATTTACCTCACCATGCCAAGAACTTCTGTCTCAATTAGCTTTGGTATGTCCTCAATTTTATGTTCTGTGTTTTTGCTAATATCAATATAGTTGAGTAGTTTTTATCCTTTAATAGGGTGTAGGAATCTCCCAAATATAACACCTGATATAGTCTGGTGTTCAGCACAATAGCAGTGGCCACCAAGTCTACTTTGCATTGAGCAACAGTAGTAGAGATGGGGACAAATGTATCCATAACTCGCTTCTTTGGTCTTGTGCTCGTGCCATAAGATGCTTTGAGCCTCCACTAGAAGCCTGGTATGCATACCATCAAGGTATATCTTGAAGCTCTGTCTTTAAAGTCCAACCTGTCTCTTGCATGTCAAAAAAGTATTTCTCTTACTGTTAGCAACATACTGACCTCTTTGAGTCATATACGCAGTTTCTTTTGCAGTGAGAAACATTGACTTTGGTTGCAGCATTCTCAGAGGATGTTACAATAGTAATAGCTCTGACAATATCATCTATGAATCAGTCTAACAGGATATGTAACATTACCCTTCTGTTGACTCTTTCAAATGTTTTAGAGAAATCCTCAAATGCAGTTGACACCTTTTGCATAGAGAGATTTTTTCTAGGACAAGGATATGTGGTTGTGTTGATTTCCCTTTGTGGAAGCTAATTTGATCCTTCATAAAATGATGGGATTGATATATGAGAGATTCTTCTATTAAGTAGTAAGAGTTATAGATTTTTTAGTTTAGATGAGAGAATGTAATTCTTCTGTAGTTCTGTGGCTGATAAAGATCACCTTTCTTAAAATGAACTGCACCCACATAATCTATTGGGTAAATTTGAATGTCAGTCTACCTAAATTCTTAACCCAATTTTTGATTTTTTTTTGTTTCAGTGCACAGAGCTCTATGTCACTCTTTCAAAGATTTTGCAACAACAGTTCCAACATTAAGAGCCAATTCAATGGTTGACAGAATGCCAAAGTCAAATCTGCTATTAGTATTAAGAAAAGGGCTAAGAATGGGGAACAACTAGCAATAAATCTCATGTAACTTAACAGTATTTCAAAATAGAGGAGTTGAAAAATTATCTTACTTGTTGTGGTTTATGGTCAACAGTGAGTGGCAACGTATTGCCATCCTTATCACACATAACACCTCGAGAATCACCAACATTTGCAACAGTTAGAATGCCATTTTTTAAGACAGCCACCAATGCAGTTGAACCTAAAATTGTGAAAATAAAAATTTTAAATCAAATAAATGTTACTAATATTTAATCACAGTCATGTGTGTTTAAAAAGCAATTACAGCATGAAGACAATGGAACAATGATTAGAGGAAATTCATAGCTGCAGCACATATATCTTACATATAGTAAAACACAATGTGTCCTGTCAGCCACACTTGGGGGAAAGAAGAGTAAACAACAGAGTCGGAGTGTGTGACAATCAAAGGCAGTAAAACATGCAAACAACCTTCAGAGATTTTGCTTTGAAAGATGCTGGCATTTTACTCAAAATAAAACTGTAAATTTTTTTGTAAATTATATTTACTTTATCAGTTTCACACACACATAAATATCTATAAGAAATTAAATAGTAAACACTTGTTTACAAAATATTATTGTTTACTTAACATATATATAGATGTATGAGAACAAGAATATATATGTATGTAAGTACACACACACTTTTATTTTAGTCCATTTTCCTTTTCTGATACAAGCCCTTATTACCTTTTCCAAGTAAAGGATACCATATTTTACCGATTTCATCAATCTGGAAAAAGGAAACAAACATGTATGCGTGCACACATTCACACATACATATACACACATATATGTATGCACATGCATAGATGCATATAAATATATAATGCCAAGATACAAATGTGTATGTGTATGCATATATATATACTAAGAGAGAGAGAGAGAGAGATGTTAACGTATATATATAAGGCGAGCTGGCAGAAACGTTAGCACGCCGGGCGAAATGCGTAGCCGTATTTCGTCTGTGGTTACGTTCTGAGTTCAAATTCCGCTGAGGTCGACTTTGCCTTTCATCCTTTCAGGGTCGATAAATTAAGTACCAGTTACGCACTGGGGTCGATGTAATCGACTAAATCTCTTTGTCTGTCCCTGTTTGTCCCCTCTGTGTTTAGCCCTTTGTGGGTAGTAAAGAATATATATATATCATCATCATCATCATCATCATCATTTAGCGTCCATTTTCCATGCTAGCATGGGTTGGACGGTTCTACTGGGGTCTGTGAAGCCAGAAGGCTTCATCAGGCCCAGTCAAATCTGGCAGTGTTTCTACGGCTGGATGCTCTTCCTAACGCCAACCACTCCGTGAGTGTAGTGGGTGCTTTTTACGTGCCACCCGCACTGGTGCCAGACAGAGCTGGCAAACGGCCACGAACGGATGGTGCTTTTTATGTGCCACCGGCACGAGGGCCAGGCGAGGCTGGCAACGGACACGAAACGGGGCGGTGCTGGCAACGGTCGCGAAACGGAAAGTTCTCTTACATGCCACCGGCACTGGTAACACATCTGCAATTTCCATTGATCGATTTCCATTGATCGATTTCGATTCTGATCCTCACTTGCCTCAATGGGTCTTCAGAAGCAGAGTTTCGACATGCCACCGGCACTGGTAGCACATCCGCAATTTCCATTGATCGATTTCGATTCTGATCCTCACTTGCCTCAACACGTCTTCACAAGTAGAGTTTTGTGTCCCAAGAAGGGAAGGTATGCATACGTAGGCTGGCTCCATCCCATGTAGAAGGCCACGGGTTGTGGACTCACTTGTCCTGCCGGGTCATCTCGCACACAGCACACTTCCAGAGGTCTCGGTCTCTAGTCATTTCCTCAGTGAGACCTAAAGTTCGAAGGTCGTGCTTCACCACCTCGTCCCAGGTTTTCCTGGGTCTGCCTCTTCCACAGGTTCCCTCAACCGCTAGGGTGTGGCACTTTTTCACACAACTATCTTCATCCATTCTCGCCACATGACCATACCAGCGCAAACGTCTCTCTTGCACACCACAACTGATGCTTCTTAGGTCCAGCTTTTCTCTCAAGGTACTTACACTCTGCCGAGTGTGAGTACCGGCATTACACATCCATCGGAGCATACTGGCTTCATTTCTAGCGAGCTTACGCATATCCTCAGCAGTCACGGCCCATGTTTCACTGCCATGTAGCATGGCTGTTCGTACACACGCATCATACAGTCTGCCTTTCACTCTGTGCGAGAGGCCTTTTGTCACCAGCAGAGGTAAGAGCTCTCTGAACTTTGCCCAAGCTATTCTTACTCTAGCAGTTACACTTTCAGCACACCCGCCCCCGCTGCTGACTTGGTCACCTAGGTAACGGAAACTATCAACTATTTCTAGTTTTTCTCCCTGGAAAGTGACGGAAGTTGGTCTCAGAGCATTTTCAGTGTTTATTGTTCCTGAGCATCTGCCACATACAAAAACCATCTTCCTAGTTAGCCTTCCTTTGACATTGCTGCATCTCTTATGTGTCCATAGCTTACACTTGGTGCATCTTATAGAGTTTCTACCTACACCTTTTCTACAGATCGAGCAGGGCCATCTACCTGAAGGTGTTTGTGATTTTTCTACCTTCCTACTGATTACGACTTTGGTTTTAGCTAGATTGACTCTGAGGCCCTTCGATTCTAATCCTTGTTTCCACACCTGAAACTTCTCCTCCAGTTCTGATAGCGACTCAGCAATTAGAGCAAGGTCATCAGCATAGAGGAGCTCCCAAGGGCATCCTGTCTTGAATTCCTCCGTTATTGCCTGGAGGACTAAGATAAATAGGAGGGGGCTGAGTACTGAGCCTTGGTGGACCCCTACCTCTACCCGGAATTCTTCACTGTACTCATTTCCAACCCTCACCCTACTAGCGGCGTCCCTATACATGGCCCGCACAGCTCTCACTAACCATTCATCTATCCCTAGTTTTCTCATTGCCCACCAGATAAGGGATCGGGGGACCCTGTCGAAGGCTTTCTCCATGTCAACAAAAGCCAGGTACAGGGGCTTATCTTTGGCTAGGTATTTCTCCTGCAGCTGCCTTACCAGGAATATAGCATCAGTAGTACTTTTCCCTGGCACAAACCCAAACTGCATCTCATCTAAACTAACTCTCTCTCTAATTAGTTGGGCTATGACCCTCTCCGTAACCTTCATCACCTGGTCCAACAGCTTGATACCTCTGTAGTTATTGTATCTAGGGCATCACCTTTACCTTTGTAGCAGTTGACTATTATACTGCTACACCAGTCATTGGGTATGACCCCTTTGTGTATCACCTGATTAACTATATGGGTGACTAGGCTATAGCCGACACTACCAGACATTTTGAGCATCTCTGCAGTGATTCCTGATGGGCCTGGGGCTTTCCCTGTCTTCATGCTTCTAATTGCCTTAGCTACCACAGAACTATCAACTCGGATAGCCGGTCCCTCTGTTGGGTCAACATTCGGCAGACTCTCTTTATCCCATTCATTTTCTTCATTCAGCAACCTTTCATAGTGGCATCTCCAAACCTCTCTCTTTGCATCCTCATTTAGCGCAAGTGAACCATCTTCCATGCGAACACACTTCTCTCCTACCACATCACGATTCTCTCTCACACACTGTCTTGCAACACGAAACACCTCCAGTCTTTGGTCCTCACGGCGCAGAACATTGGCAAATTTTTTCTTATCTGCTTCCCCTCTGGCTAAATAAACCTGTCTCCTAGCTTCTCTTTTGGCAGTCTGATACAATTCCCTGCTACCCCCATTTTTCCAGACCTTCCAAGCCTGTCTCTTTTCTCTAATAGCCCTGTCTACAATATTGTTCCACCACCACGTTATTCTAGGTCGAGAGGGGACTTTGCACCAGCCACAGATCTGGTCAGTGGCTCTCAGCAGGTTGTCCCTTAGAAACGTCCAGCTGTCTTCTACCCCCTGTGATGCTCTATCCCCTTCTACTTCGTCAGAGGCTTCAAGTAATATGTCCCTAAATCTCTGTCCATTTGCAGGATCTTTAAGCTTCCAGATCCTTCTTCTCCATATTTGTCGTCTTCTGGTTGTCCTCCTAGTCCTGATCCTAAAGTCACTAACTACCAGTCTATGTTGTGGGGTACATTCTTCACCTGGGAAGGTTTTGGCATTTATAAGCAGCCATCTCTCCCTTTGCCTTGTAAGGATGTAGTCAATTTGGCTGGTATGTTGGCCCGATTGGTAAGTGACTAGGTGGCTGGTAGGTTTCCTGAAGTTAGTGTTGCAAATCATAAGATTATTTGCATCGCAGAACTCCAGCAGCCTGGTTCCCTCCTCGTTGCGGGAGCCATAGCCATAGCCTCCATGTACGCCATGGAAGCCCCCAGCATGTCGTCCAACGTGACCATTGAAGTCACCAGCCACAAAGATAAGGTCTCTGTCGTTCGTCAATGAGGTAGTCTGCAGTAGAGTGTCATAGAATCGGTCTTTCTGTCCATCGGGTAGCCCCGACTGAGGAGCATAGGCTGATATAATGGTTGCTAAACTATGATGAAGCACTAATCTAATCTTAAGTATTCTGTCACTTACTCTGATTACCTCAATTACTTTATCTACCCATTTCTCAGCGATAAGTATACCCACGCCACCAACCCCGTCAGTGTTCCCTGCCCAGAAAATCTTGTACCTGCGTTCCTTGCCTGTGAGGAACCTAGCTGATCCTCCTCTCCACCTTATTTCTTGCATGCAACATATATCCACACATCTCCGTTCAAGCATCTCGACTATCTCACCAGACCTACCTTTCAGAGTGCCAACGTTGAGGGGTGGAAGGCATGGGCTCTAGAGACCCTGGGACGGTGGACAGTAGCTTCGTGTACCTGAAAAGAAAGCTCGCATTTGGCAGAATTCATGTGCAAGAAATGAAGTAGTAAAGTAGCCTTCAGTACAACCTGCATAACGCTAGCCTTTCATATTTTGCACTGTATGAACATTACCTTACATAGGTCGAGACTAGGGGTAGGGAGGGGTAGGGATGGCGAGAGCATTTGCAGTCTTCATGGGAAGCAACCCCGGGATGGAAGAGAATAGGAACGGCAGGTGCACCGTAGCTGAGTAAAGAGGTTCTGTTAATTGTGAGCTAGCAAATGGGTTTGTATGAATCGGGAGACAATACTAAACGAAAAATTGAAAAATTGAAAAATCAGAGTGGCTATGAACCTGGAGACAAGTCTAAACGAAAAAAAAAAAAAAAATGTTTGAGCTAGACAGGGTAATGAGGGAATACTGAAAGAATGAGGGACAATACAATGAGATGGAAATTGAAGAATAGAGAAAGAATAAGGATAAGTGCAAGAAAGAAGGTAGTCGTAGCGAGGTTGGACGATTCACTTAACTTTTAGCCATTCATGATCTGTGCGTATTCTTTAGATATTTTGAAGCGAGTGGGGTTAACGATAAATGCGATCGCTCTTTTATGTATGGCGATGATTGTTTTGGGGAGGGGGGGCATAGAGGACCATGGCGATGATGGTTATGGGAAGGGGGGACATAGCGAGAGAGAGATAGGGTTAGTTAGAGAGAGAGGTCAAGGGACACGTGACAATAAGCGGTGTGAGGGAATTTGACTGGGGACGGCATTGTCGATAAATAAACATTAGATAAATAGGTTTGAAAATCAGAAAAATCAGAGGGAATATCATTATTGATAGCTAATATAACACCGTAGCTGAGTAAAGAGGTTCTGTTAATCGTGAGCTAGCAAATGGGTTTGTATGAATCGGGAGACAATACTAAACGAAAAATTGAAAAATTGAAAAATCAGAGTGGCTATGAACCTGGAGACAAGTCTAAACGAAAAAAAAAAAAAAAAAATGTTTGAGCTAGACAGGGTAATGAGGGAATACTGAAAGAATGAGGGACAATACAATGAGATGGAAATTGAAGAATAGAGAAAGAATAAGGATAAGTGCAAGAAAGAAGGTAGTCGTAGCGAGGTTGGACGATTCACTTAACTTTTAGCCATTCATGATCTGTGCGTATTCTTTAGATATTTTGAAGCGAGTGGGCATATATATATATATGGATCAAAACTGCTCGATTCGAAATCCATGGTACTTAAAGTTTCAAAGCATGATGCTTATCCTCAGCCATTGGAAATTTGAATGAGAAATCATTTGAAGAAAGTCAGACGTTATTACTAGTAGATGGGCTGTGATTGGTCGAGAAAGGTCATGCAGTGTCACAGTTTGATGTTGATATTTCAGTGACAACAATTACTTGGAAAATACTGAATGGACAGGAAATCGACCATGTGGTGGACAGGAAATTGGTCACATGGTTGGAGGGGAAGTAGGAAGGGATGGTGTGACAATATATCTATAGATATCAGAATGCACATATATGTGCAGATGTGGATGCGTGTGTGTAATTTGTACATGTGTATACAAGATATATTAGATTGTATAGATGTGCAGGTGTGTGTATATGCATACACACATATGCATGTTTGTGTGGATGTACAACTGTATATATATATATGTGTGTGTGTATGTGTGTGTGTGCATAGGTGTACATGTACACAAATACATAAACATATATATCATTGCTACATGTTAAACTGTCGTATGTCCAAATTTGGCCAAATGCATTTTTTTTCAATATTTAATTTTACTTGCAATAGCTGGTTCTTATGGTCAAACTATCGTATCTCCAGCTGCTTCAGATGAAAATTGTCAAAGTGTATACAACGGTCTAGCATTTTTCAAAAGTCTAGTAAGTCCCACATATGATAGTTTTGCAAAAATATTTCCAACTGGAAATATAAATGCATGGAGTTACAATTTTATGCACCCAGCAAAGTATCATTGTTAAGTTAAAACTATTCTTAATGTAAAAAGAAATGGAATGGTGAAACTTTTTTTTTTTTGTTTTCTGGAAAAGCAACGTTTTGGACTTATGATACTTCTGCATAATAGCAACAATACATGTAGATATATATACATATATGAATGTGTGCATATATGTGTGTGTACATACATGTACACATGTGCACTCATATGTATGTGCACATGCATATGCATACTAGTGTATATGTTTGTGTATGCATACTGGTGTGCATATGTATACTGGTGCATGCATTTGTATTTATGCGTATGTACATATATATATATATATGCACACAGAGCACACTTGCATATCCACTCACGTGTGCATGCATATATATATACTTGTGTGGTTGGGCATGTACAAGGAGTGAGAATATGTGGGTGGAGAGGCATGAACAAGAATTGGGAATTGGTGACTGGCGGCCCTGCCTGCACCAAGATTACTATCACTAACCAACCCCTATGTGGGGGTTGATAGTAATCTTGATGCAGGCAGTGCAAGGGAGCAGCTGATGCTAAGGTGGTATATCTGGGATGTTGGTGGCCAGTGGCTTGAATTTAGCAGTAGGGCATACCTTTGGTAACAGCAATAGGATAGATCATACTTCTTGTTGATGACTACTGTGGGGTTGGTAGAGGATTGCAGTTTTTTTTTGCAGAGGCAGAACTGGCAATTAGGGACACTGGGTGAATATGGTGGTGCCCTGTCAACAATAGTGCACTTGATGCTGGATGTTTCATCTTGGTGGTCATGGAGTTTCCAGAGAAAGAGAGACAGGGAAGTAGGGTTTTCGCTATCCCTGAATCTGAATGAGTACATGTGCTGGGAGTATCAATACAGATGTATATATGTATGTATAAGGTTATCCAGAAAGTTCTGAGCATTTTTTAATATGCAAAAAGGGGTGTAAATAATTGACCTTTCAATAAATTTTATTCAATTAAATAATTTCCATTATTATTAATGACCTTTGCCCATCTATCAGGCAATTTAAATATTCCATCAACATAAAACCTGACTAGTTTTGAAAAAAAAAAAAAGTCATCTAGATGCATTTTGATTCCATCTAAATTGTTAAATGTTTTTCCTTGCAAAGAGTTCTGTAGAGACAAAAACAGGTGGTAGTCGGAGAAAATGGCAGATGGTGTAAGAGATCCTAGCCAAATTCATGTAATTTTGTTCAGATAGCCAAATACACATGTGATCAGGTATTGTCTTGTTGGAACACTACCTCTTTCCTGTTGACAATCTCCAGCCTCAATTCTTTGATTTTTTGGTTCAAATTGGCCAGTTGATCACAGTACACATCAGAATTAATGGTCTGATTTAGCAAGAGAAGCACATAATCCATAATGCCTTTATGATCCCTACAAACACAAAGCATAGCTTTTTTGGCATAGATATTCACCTTTGGTTGCTGTTTTGGGGGAACCTAATGTAAACTCCAGGATCTTTTCCACACTACGTTTTTGTACACAATCCATTTTTCATCTCCAGTCACAAGGTGTTTCAAAAAAAGCATGCTTTCATTCCATTTCAAAAGCATATCACAAACAGAAAACTGGTTCTAGCAATTCTTTTCTGAGAGTTTGTGAGGAACCCATACATTACAGTGATAAATGTATCCTAGCTTCACTACAAGTTCATAAGCCATACTTTTAGAAACTTCCACCTCCTCTACAAGTTCTCTAGTTGTGATATTTAAGTTTTCTTTAATTTTCCCCTTCAAAACATCTTCATCCAATTTTGAAGGTTTTCCACTGCAACTGTCATCTTCCAAGCTAAACCAACTCTCCAGTTTTAAATTTTGCACACCACTTTCAAACAGTTGATTCACTTACAGCATCATCACCATAAACTTCATTTTGCAGTATTTTCTCCTTTTTTTAAAAAGGGAAAAGCATAACGCAAATATGAAATTTTTGGTTATCCATTTCAAATATTAATAAAGGGTAACTGGAATGAAAGATAAATCTATTTTTAGTCAGGAACAAAGAAGAGACACACTACCACTTGAAGTGATACCAAAGTTTTAACTGTGTTACGTTTCAAGTGTGTCCAATGAAACATTAAAAGATTTAGCTTAAAAATACTTAAAACTTTCCGGACAACCTAATATAAGTGCATATATATATGCACACACACATACACACACATTCATATATAGTATAATATAAGGAAAAATGAAGGATTTGAACACAGAAAAAAATCAATTTATTTTTAAAACATCATAAACACTTGGGGTGTGTGTATATATATATATGTGTGTGTGTGTGTGTAATATTTAATCCTGAAAATATTATTTATGTAACACATGCACTCATTAATTTTTTACCTTTATATATGTACTAGCAGAGATACCCGGCATTGCCCGTGTCACATGGAATTGAAGAATTAGACTTTTCTGTTATATTTTCTCTAATGAAGTCAATACTTACGATTCGAATTTCATCAAAATTGCAGATGAAGAATTTTAATGAGGGTTCTTTCCCTCTTTACACACCCTAACAAAAATTCTAATCATGACATATTTATCCCATACTACTCATCTTTATGCCCAGATTCCAAAATTCAAATCTTATGGAACCTGTTAAAAGGTTTTTGCTCCTGAAAAATGTAGGAGCTCATGGAGCTCTAAAATGTGGGAGCTAAGGTCCCTATTGGGGGTGGGTGTCTTAGAGTCAACCAGAGAAGTTGAATTGTTGAGAATCTTTTTAACTTGGGTCTTATATCTATTATTCGAATTTCTTTGAAATCGGAAATATATCTATGTTCACTAGGTTTGTAAAAGAGAACAAAGCTACAGGAAACCAAAAGACGAATGATCAGAATAAGCAGTCAGCTACCCTACCCTAGTCGTTACCACTCCCAATGTAGGATTCCTCACTATACAGGTGATGAGCACAGTGATAAGATGCATTACAGATCTATAACAATTGGAAGGGCGTGACCCAACTCAAATAAACATTAACAACTGTGTGATGTGAGGGCTAAGGGGAAATGAAAGTTTGCCAATGATCACTATGTCGATAGACAACTGGACAGAATGAATTTGCAATCTATAAATGTCTCTGAATAACCTGTCACTTATCTGAGAAGGCCTTGAAATCAATGTTACCATCTGGGGACTTACTGTAACCCAGTGATAATAAAAAGACTCAAAGGAGGTCTGCAACCAAATAACTTTACTCAACACTATGCAACTGAATCAGTGGAGGCAAAGATGCCTCTCCTTTACTTGACAATTTATGTACCACATTGCAGAAATCACAATCTAAGTATATCTCAAAGCAAACTCTTACACTGTTGTACCATTGAATTACAAATAACACTCATCTTTTATGTTCAGGTGACCCTACAGCTTCCAAGAGTAGAATTGTCTTTGTCTTTGCTTAGGAAAAATGACAAAATTGTGGGTGTTAAGAGGTCTTTCCAACTTCTAAGAAGTTAAAATTTTAGAAATATTACTTCATTTGTGTCTAATATCTATGGTTAAAATATATGAATTTTCATGGGGGTTATGGCCTCATTTATGCCCCTCACTTTCAAAGATATGCTGCATCACATATGCCCTTATGCAGAGAATATAATTTCCAAATTTCATAAAGATTCATTCGGTACTTTTGAGCTAGTTTTGGATCATAAAAAATGACTAAAATTTGGGAGTTAAGGCCCTCATTGGGGGGGGGGGGTCTTAGAATCCTCATGATAAGCAGAAACTTTGGTACAACTTCTTGATGTGCGTCAATTACCCATGGTTGAAATTTCATCAACATTGAAAATTTATGAATTTTCATGGTGGGGTTCTGCCCCCTTTAAGCCATCTCAAATTCAAACCAAACATACTGCATTATACCCGCCCTTATGCATTGAATCTAAGTTCCAAATATCATAAGGATCCATTCAGTAATTTTGGTCCATGAAATTGTATGAAAGATACAACATTACCCTTCTCCCTAGGCTTGTATTTTGTGTTCCAAATTTCATTAGCATCGGTGCAGTAGTTTTCAAATGTATAAGTAACACAAGAACACACATAAAGACATTGACTTTTACATAATAGATATGAATATGCACATATACATACATATATATGTGTGTGTGTGTGTGTGTATTATATATATATATATATTTATCTATACATAGATATATATGCACAAAAAGATTGATAGATACAATTGAGTGGGCAAACAAAAATATGAGACACTGCCTAGTGCTTTTTTTTTATTTCAATAAGCCTGGTACTTACTCTAGCAGTTTCTTTTTCTCAAACCAGTAAGTTATGGGGATGTAAATAAACTGTATGTATGTGTGTGTGTGTGTATGTGTGTGTGTGTGTGTGTGTGTGTGTGTGTGTTTGTGTGTGTGTATGTGGTGTGTATGCATGTATGTATGCATGCATGCATGTATACGATTGATTTCTTTCAGTTTCTGTCTATGAAATCCACTCACAAGGCTTTGATTGGTCTGAGGCTACAGAAGACACATGCCAAGTCACCACACAGTGGGACTGAACCCAGGACCAAGTGTTTTGGAACCAAGTTTCTTACCACACAGCCACACCTGCATATGTGTGTGTGTATATGCTTGTGTGTGTAGATATGTATGTATATGTATATATACATATGTATAAATAAAAGTATGTATGTATATATGTGTATATATATGTGTACATATCACATGTACATCTATATATATATACATGTATACATATACATGTATACATATACATGTATATATATATATATATGTACTAGTAGAGACATCTGGCGTCGCTCAGGATTAAAATGCCATAGTTTGTATATATTACAGTTATGTTGAAATAGGTGATATGAGAAAGTGCAGCATTGACAACAAAACATTTGTGGAGTAAATGATGGGCTAATTTGACTGAAAAAAATGCTATGCATCCATTTGGAGTATTTCAGGCCCTGTGGGAGCTATGTGATTTTTGAATGCACCGAGAAGCTGTCATTAGATATACTCTCTTTTGCAGCAGTCGGCGCTGTGTCTTACATGACCCATCATCTGAAATGTTGACACCTCCTTCGGGTTTGTTGTCCTACATCACTCATAAAGTAAATTTGGCCGAACTGTGGTTGTTCATTTGTGGGTAACAGGGATCGAATGAGGTGATAGACTTGCCCTTGAACTTTGATGTCGTTGTAAATTCATGTTTATCTATCTTCTTAGATGCAACAAACGATGTCAATTGCAGAGTTGTATTGTCTGATATTGTTCAGAAAATCCTTTAACTGGATGGAAATGCCTTCTAGAAGATCCATAAGAGGTTGAGAAGGAGCTGGTAGTGCTGGCAATGTTACCTGACCACTTGAGCAGCACATACCATTTGTTTCATATGAAAATTTTAAAGCTTTACAGAAAAGATAATTTGTGTTTAGCACACAAATTTGGACAGAGTTATTATTTTTATAAGAATGGGATGGATCATATCTGAAAACAGCTTCAGGAGTTGTGAAGAACGAATTTGTACATAGTCTGTTTCTGAGAGTTATTCTATTGGACCTCTGTCTAATCATTAGAAAGAGAGAGTAGGAAACAACAAAAGTGTAAGAGAGAGTAGAAGAGAGATGGTGTAGTGCTAGGGAATACTCACAAGTAACAAGAATATGAGCGTTGAACCTGGTTAGAAAAATAGGATGTGGGTATTGGAGGAGGGGAGCTGCAATACAGTGAGCAGGGTAGTGAGGGCAAGAAAGAGGGAATTGGAAACAACCATAATTTACAAAGAGGAAATGTGAGGAAGTGAAAGATGCAGTTATAAGAGTTGTAGTTCAGTTTCTTAGGCTAGAATGGATGAAAAGTGTATTGTTACACGTGGGTGGGATACAAGGAATCCTCCCAGAGTCCCAAAGCGGTTTTAGAGCTAGTTGAAGGAATCCTCCTAGGGTCTCAATGCGGTTTTAGAGCTAACCATACCACTATCAGCATGGTCTTTGTCTCCAGCCTGCTGTTAGAGAAGTGCTGAGAACAACAGCGTGATGCCTCGTTTGCCTTTATTGACCTATCTAAGGCTTTTGATACTATTAGCCATCCACTACTATGGAATGTCCTGCAGAGGTATGGACGCCCTCCTAAGCTTCTTGCCGTGCAAGCATGTGTGACATTGGGTGGTGATCAGTCTGACTACTCCAACGTTCAAGTCGGTGTTAAACAAGGCTGTGTCCTGGCCCGTCCTTTTCAATGTGTTGCTTGTGACTGTGACCTCACTATCTCGATACAACCTCAACCCCGAAGATGGCATCCCAATTTGATATCACCACAATGGCAGTCTCTTCAACTTGAGGAGACTAAAATCACTAACAAAGACTTAGTTCACCACCCTCTTCGAATTACAGTATGCTGATGACTGCGAAGCTCTCACCCATGAACCAGCCAGCTTTCAGCAGAATCTAGATGTTGTGTGCAATGCCTATCATTGGGCTGGACTCCAGGTCAACACCAAGAAAACAGAGATCCTTCAATGCTCCAAAAATGGTTCACCCCCTGTGACACTTTCGCTCCAAGACAACCAGCTAAAGAACACAAGAAATTCACCTATTTGAGTTGCATCATCTCAAACAATGTGGTCATTGACCACAAAATTCAGAATCGCATCCACCTTGCCTCCTCCACTTTTGTACGTCTCAAGGATAGTGATCTGAATCTCTCCACGAAAATCAAGGTTTATCGTGCTGTTGTGGTTTCCATGCTTCTGTATGCCTCAGAAACCTGGACGCTTTATCGTCGTCATATCAAAATCCTCAAATCTATTCATATCCGCTGTCTCCAGCGCATTCTTCATCTGACCTGGAAATTGACCAGCGTCGAATGCATGATCCTTGAACGTCAACTGCGCTGAGTGGGGCATGTTATTAGGATACCAGAAAACCGTATACCCAAAATTGTCCTTTTGGGGGAGTTAGCAGGGGGTAACTGACCGCACAGAGATCCAAAGAAGCAATATAAAGATCATCTCAAGAAATCCCTGAAGCTCTGCAACTGCCCACCCCACCCCTGGTGAACTTGAAATACTGGCCACAGACCATATTACCTGGAGGGGTATGGTCAAAACTTGTACGCAGCATTTTGAGGATGAGTGGACTAGACTTCATGAAGAAAAGCGGAGACAGCTCAAAGAACATCAGCAAAATCCTAGATGAGCACATCTTCATCAGAGCCCTCTTTGCTGCTCTCAGTGTAATCAGACATGTGCCTCCGGAATTGCCCTTTTCAACCACGAGAGGGCCTGCCAATGCCATCAAGACAACCCCTAAGGATCAAAGACGTCGTCATCTGTCAAGATGGACTGCCTTAAGCAAGTAAGGGACACAACTCTTCTAACACAATTTCGTCGAGTTTTCACTAGAACCTCATATTGCCAAACATCTTGGTCCACTGTCATTTCCTCTGTGAGTCCCAACATCCTAAGGTCAGTCCTCAATACTTCATCCCATGTCTTCCTGAGTTTCCCTCCTCCATAGGCCCATCCACTTTCAGCGACAGGCATTTCTGTATACAGCTGTCTTCACTCATACACATCACATGTCCTAACCAACACATTCTCCTCTCTTGCATACCACACTTAATCCCTCTTATGCCCAACTTTTCTCTCAACACAGTTGTGCTTTGTCGGTCATGCACTCTGATGTTGCAAATCCAACAAAGTATAATACCTTCATTCCTCTCCAGCCTACATGTCCTCTGCAGTCAGAGCCCATGTCTCACTACGATGCAACATAGCTCTTTTTTACACAAGCATCATATAATCTACCTTTCACTCTGAGAGAGAGTCCTTTTCTTGCCAACAGAGGTAGTAGTTCTCTGAACTTCCTCCACCCTATTCTTATTCTAGAAACAATACTTTCAGAGCATCCAACACTGTTACTAATTTGGTCTCCTAAATAGCAGAAATTATCTACTACCTCAAAGGAGCCTCTTGGGTCTTTGAGAGAGTTTTTCAGTCCTTCATGCTCATAATACTTACTGTTCCTGCACATCTGCCACACATGAAAGTGACTTTATTTGATAACCTTCCCATAATTCCACTGCATCTCTTATGCATCCATAGCTTATACTTGGTGCAGCAAATGGAATTAAATCCCACTCTTTTCTTACATATTGAATAGGGCCATTTGCCAGCCGGAATGAATCTTATCTCCTATCTCGCTAACAACAACTTTAGACTTAGCTAAGTTAACTTTAAGAACCTCTGATTCCAGGTTTTGCTTCCAAACCCAGAACTTCTCCAATTCTGCTTCAGATTCTGCAATAACAGCAAGATCAGCATATAGCAGTTCCTATGAGAATCCAGTTTTGAATTCATCTGTTATGGCCTGGAGAACTACAATGAATAAGAGTGGACTAGGAACTGATCATTGGTTTACTCCAACTTGTACATTAAATTCATCACTGTATTCAAGGCCAACTCTCACTTTACTGACAGCATTGCTGTACATGGCCTGAACCACTCTAACAAGCCACTCCTCTACTCCTAGCTTCCTTAGAGACCACCAAATAAGAGAGCAGGGAACCCTGTTGAAAGCTTTCTCCAGGCCAATGAACGCTAGGTACAATGATTTACAATCATAAAATCTAGCTAACATAACAAGCTGTTTTTTCGTACTGACATCAGTAGTTTCATCAATGATTAATGAAAACTTGCACTCTTTCAATTGTTTAATGAGGTTTTCAAAGTAATAAGGGCCTAAAACATTTTTATATATTTGAGTAGCTTTAGTTCTTGCACATTTAACATCTTTAGCTATTTTGGAATCAGGACATGCATTCTGAATTAGTCCAGGTAAATGATCAATGAGTCTCACTGATAAGTTATGTTCTGCAATGAAGGAACAAAGCTTAAGTTCCACAGCAGCTACGTTTGTAAATATGAACAGAAGTTGTAGGCTGCAAAAAGTTCACTTTTATTTTCTGAATTAACATTTTTAATAGTTCCTGAGACCCACCCTACATCATGAGGGTTATAAATCACTCACAACTGATAAAAGTTTAAGAGATAATAAGGAAGCACATGCCACTTATGCATAAAACATGCTAATGACTGGCATTAGAGTTGGCAAGCCAGCGATATTAGATGGTATGTATGATACACATTTTGAACACATTCTATACCAACTAGCTACCAATTAGACCATAAACTGCCTCATAAAATGTCGCAAAATATATTTTGATATAAAATAGTTAGTCCAAAAGTAATGTTTATACATAAAGTGAAAAAATTTGAAAAAAGTACCAAATTATTGCAACATAATACCGCACGTAGTACCGCACACCAAAAATACCAAATTTGGTACAATAGTACAGGTTCAGCAAACCTGCAGGGGGTGAGAATATGGTAAGCATTGGAAATATAAGCATTACTGCAGCTACAAATACAGATATAAATATGCCAATGTTAAATTAAGTAAGTAAACAGGCTGCTCTTTGGTTGATTTAATCCATTATATATATATATATAGGCGTAGGAGTGGCAGTGTGGTAAGTAGCTTGCTTATGAACCACATGGTTCCGGATTCAGTTCCACTGCGAGGCACCTTGGGCAAGTGTCTTCTACTATAGCCTCGGGCCAACCAAAGCCTTGTGACTGGATTTGGTAGACGGAAACTGAAAGAAGCCTGTTGTATATATATATATATATATATATATATATATATATATATATGTATGTATGTATGTGTGTGTTATGTTTGTGTGTCTGTGTTTGTCCCCCCCAACATCGCTTGACAACCGATGCTGGTGTGTTTACGTCCCCGTAACTTAGCGGTTCGGCAAAAGAGACTGAGAGAATAAGCACTAGGCTTACAAAGAATACATAAATGTGTAATGATGTCCGTCTGTGTGTGTGTTTGGGGTTACTTTAGCTCCTCCCACACTGTCCAACAGATTTTAATGATTTTTGGCACATAGATAGATCACATGCCCTGAAGTTTAAAATAAGGCTGAAATTTTTTGAAAACTTGATAATGCTCAGTTGGCACTGATTTTTGTGAGCTCAATTGGACATTTGAATGGAAATCCCCATAACGATTTTAATGAAATTTGAGATTTAGGTAAATTTTTTGATCAGAGAGGCAGTAAAAGTTTTAATTTAATTCCAGATGAATCAGAAGGGCACAAGTGTGTATCAGATTTTTTCAGAGACTATTCTATTGATTTTTAAGATATGTTACATGTGATTACAGTTCATGCCCATAAGTTGAATGTGGCATGTGGAGTTGACAAAAAAAATCGATAATTGTGCGTGAGCAAGGAAATATTATAAAATTAATAGACATTTTGTGGGCAATTAATTACCCATAATAAACCTACCTTTCGCCGTATCTTTTACATTTTTATCTGATTTTGGTGAAACTTAACATGAAGATTAATTATGCGACATTGATGATGCAGGTGCAGTTACATTCAATCCAGATTACTCAGGGAATGCAAATTGCGAATTATTCGTTTATTAAGTCCTGTACATTATTCAATTTGTTTTCAGTCATTGGTTTCTTCAATTATCATGTTATTTGCTTCAAATTTAGATCGTTGCATGGATGGCTTTAAATTACCTCATAAATTCTACAGAAATCTTTAATTGC
This sequence comes from Octopus sinensis, assembly GCF_006345805.1. NCBI lineage: Eukaryota > Metazoa > Mollusca > Cephalopoda > Octopoda > Octopodidae > Octopus > Octopus sinensis. The sequence goes on from NC_043015.1 coordinate 19,483,858, forward strand.
TCCGTGATAACTTTTATAAACTCAGCATCTTTTAAGATAGATATGTGTAAAATCTGCTAAAGTTCCCCAGGAGTCCTCATTTCTGTTTAACACTTTCAATATTAACCTGGCCATAGCCATCTGAAAAATTTTTTGGTTCATAAGTCCAAAAATCCAACCCAGCCATAGCCGGCCAAGAGTACCGATTGTTATTTAAATGTGAATTTAAGCACAAATCTCGTTAGTACATTCATGAAAGTATGTGATTTCATTTTGTAAATAGTTGAGTTATAGTAGTATACAGCATAGCCTGACATGATATCTGAACTCAGTGAATTTTGGGAGATTTTTTCCACATTTTTTCAGCGTCAATTTTTTTTTTTCAACTTTAAAAATGGATAGCAGTTTCATGCCATCAACCAGTGATTCCGAATTTAAAGGTTTTTCAACAGAAAATAAGGAGATATTGAGAAAAAGAATGAATAAGGTACAAAAGCACATGGTGTACAAAAATGAATGGGATACTTCTGTATCCGAAACTGAAAGCAGCGATTCTGAAGAAACTGAAAGCGGCGATAGCAACAGCAAAGATGATTTTGCATCGGAATGAAGTGAAACTTTTAAAATGTCTTTATTAGCAATTTTTCTGAGGAGATAGGGGTCTATCAATAGTCTTTATTAGGAAGCGAAACCATTAGACTTTTATTTTTTTCAGTATGCTTGTTTGAAGTGATCACTGTGGAAACAAACTGTTATGCAGAATGTAAACAAACAGTATATGCTAGGAAAACCCATGAAATGGGGATCAAAGTTTGGAGAATTTGTGAAGCAAATACTGGGTACTGCTGTGGATTTAGTTTTTATACAGGTAAAATAATGTTAGTCAGCATGGCCTAGGGTACAATGTGGTCTGGAATTTATAACCAGAGCTGTATGTTATTTTCTGACCGATTTTTTTAGTTCAGTCAAACTTGCGGTGGATTTAGGTAGATTCCTGTATTTCAGTTTATTTCACCTTTATAGTACACCCCTTCTTTTGTGCATTAAATTCAGCTGATAATCGAGTGATGTGCACAATTCTTCTTTATCAAAACTTTGTTGCATACCTAACTGAATATTAGCTGATGATTCATTTTCTATGGTGATGTATATCAATATCCACACATACTCATATATAAATCCATGCTTATATAAAATATCTATACCTAGAATCACATATATTCACGTGTACCCACTTGCATTCCTATAAATGCATACATACACATGTGCAACATGCATATACATGCATACACATATATACATGCGCATATACATATGCATATAAACATACATACATACCTACATACATATACAGAAGGATAAGAAGACAAGGAAAGCCCCCAGCACATCAGGAATAACTGCTGAGATGCTTAAAATATCTAGGAGAATGGAATATGGCCTAGTCACCTGTATAGTTAATCAGGTTGTCTGTGAGGGAGTCATACCCAACAGCTGGTGTAAGCAATACCATAGTCAACTGTTACAAAGGGAAAGGTGATGCCTTAGATAGAAAAAATTACAGAGGTTTCAAATTGCTGGACCAGGTAATGAAAGTTACAGAGAGAGTTAGTGAATTTAGTGTACAATTTAGCGAATTTAGTGTACAAGTAGAAGTTCACCAAGGATCAATCCTCAGTCCCTTCTTGTTTATCATAGTCCTCCTGGTCATAACAGAAGAATTCAAGACTGGCTGCCCCTGGAAGCTCCTCTATGTTGATGACTATGTTCTGATAGTTGAATCACTACCTAACTTAGAGAAAAAATTTCAGGTGCGGAAGTAAGGTCTGGAATCTAAGGGCCTTAGAGTTAGCAAAGATCAAAGTCCTGGACAAAATTACAAGTCCCTTCAGGGAGACGGCCTTGCTTGATATGTAAGGGTATTGGTAAAAACTCCATACGTTATACCCAGTGCAAGCTTTGGACACATACAAAGAAGGATAAAAGAGAAAATAGTCTTTGTGTGGAAAATGTGCATGTACAATAAGCACTAAAATTGTCCAAACAATAAACTTCCTCAAATGCTCAGGGGAACATTAGAAGTAGTAAATAGCTTGTTATCAAGCTGACCAATTTAGCAGGGGAGGAGATTGTTACAAGAGCATAGTTGCTAAAATAAGAATGAGCTGGGTGAAGTTCAGAGAGCTACTACCTTTGTTAGTAACTAAGAGCTTCTCCCTCACAGTGAAAGGCAGATTATATGATACCCATATATGTACAGCTATGCTACATGACAGTGAAACATAGGCTATGACTACAGAGGACTTGTGAAGGCTTGAAAAAATAAAGCTAGCATACTCTGCTGTTTGGGTAAAGTCAGTGTACACACACAACAGAAAGTAAATAATTAAAGAGGAAAACTGGGTATAAGAGGCATAAGATGTGTGCAAGTATGGTATGGTCATGTGATGAGAACAGATATGAGAACAGATAAGTGCCAATTTCTAATTGTGGAGGGAACCTGTCAAAGTAGTAGACCCAGGAAGACATGCGGCAAAGTGGTGAGAAAAGATCTTCAGACTCTGGGATTCAATGAGAAGATGACAAGGGACTGGAATCTGTGGAGATTTGCTGTACTTGGGAAGACACATCAAGCTAAGTAAAATCGCAGCCATCCATACATACAAGCATGTCCTTTGCAGGTACCAGTACCACATCAAATGCACTCATGCTGATATTATGGAAGTGCACCCACTAGCATAGCTGAGGTGGTTGTAGGGGCAGTCCACCCCAGGTGGCACTTTAAAAGGGGCTGCAATTTTGGGTCTGTTGTAGGAAATGTTTTTTTGTGGGGTCCGGGAGCAGTAAATGGAAGAGCCACCCCAGGTAGCACATACTCTAGCTACATAAGTGAGTGCACCCATGCTGGTGGCACAAAAAAAAGCACCCAACACACCCTGTAAAGTGGTTGGCATTAGGAAAGGCATCCAGCAATAGAAACCATGCCAAAACAAACAATTGGTGTCTGAACAGTATTCCAGCTGGTCAGTTTCTGCCAAACCATCCAACCCACGCCAGCATAAAAAACAGACATTAAATGATGATAATGATAATATATATATAGGTAAAGATACATATATATCATCATCATCATCGTCATCGTTTAACGTCCACTTTCCATGCTAGCATGGGTTGGACAATTTTGACTGAGGGCTGGCAAACCAGATGGCTGCACCAGGCTCCAATCTTGATCTGGCAGAGTTTCTACAGCTGGATGCCCTTCCTAATGCCAACCACTCCGAGAGTGTAGTGTAGTGGATGCTTTTTACGTGCCACTGGCACGGGGGCCAGTCAGGCGGTACTGGCAATGATTTCACTCGAATCTTTTTACACATACCACCGGCACAGGTGCCAGTAAGGTGACATTGGTAATGATCACGCTCGAATGGTGCACTTTTATGTGCCACCGGCACAGAAGCCAGTTGGCTGCTCTGGCAACGATCATGCTCGGATGGTGCTCTTGGCACCCTACTAGCACGGGCACAAGTGCCAGTAAGGCGATGCTGGTAACGATCACACTTGAATGGTGCCTTTTATGTGCCACTGGCACGGAAGCCGGTTAGCCGCTCTGTCAACGATCACGCTCATATGGTGCTCTTTGCACCCCGCTAGCACGGATGCCAGTCATCGAATGTGATTTTGAGTTTAGTGTCCAAAGAAGGAAAAGGTATGCATAAGCAGGCTGGTTACGCTCCTGGCATAGACCACAGGTTATGGTCTCATTTGGCGTGCCAGGTCTTCTCAAGCACAGCATATTTCCAAAAGTCTCGGTTGCTAGTCATTTCCTTGGTGAGGCCTAATGTTCAAAGGTTGTGCTTCACCACTTCATCCCAGGTCTTCCTGGGTCTACCTCTTCCACAGGTTCTCTCAATCGCAAGGGTGTGGCACTTTTTCACACAGCTATCCTCATCCATTCTCGCCATATGACCATTACACATCCATCGGACCATACTGGCTTCATTCCTTGCGAGCTTACACATGTCCTCAGCAGTCACAGCCCATGTTTCACTGCCATGTAGCATGGCTGTTTGTACACAAGTGTCATACAGTCTACCTTTTACTCTGAGCAAGAGGCCCTATGTATATGTGTGTGCATATATATATATAAATATATATAAATTTGTATGTATGTGTGTACATGTGTATTACATCCACTTGTAAATCTCTCTTTTTTGAAATTACTTTTTCTATCCTTATTCCCCTTCTAAATATCTATAAGATTTCTGATTATTACTGACTATAAATTAAAGTTCCATCCAAATGTAAGTTTTGTGTTATTTTGATTCTTTGTCTGAAGAATTTCTCATAGGAGATATCTTACATGTTTCTTCTACATGTACAGTTTTGTAATTCCTATGAGCAAATGAAACATGTTATGGGGAATAAATAATGCTAAAATTTTTTTCCAATAATCTGTTTTGATAAATATATATATATATACTCATACAACTATACTCACAACTGCAAACATACATAGACAAACACATGTACCATACACAAGTGTGAGTGTACATATATACAGTCATATATATATATAATATACAGGGCGTTTTAATTATTAGTATTATCCCTATGTTTTGTCTCACAGAATTTAAATGTCTTGGATATTTTGCAGACAGTTCATAATCGTTTTTTATTTATCTATTTTTTTTTTTAAGAAAGCCTTCCCTGCTTGATGATTTACAGCACTTTATTTAAACACAAACTGCAGCTATGTCTTTCACCTTTATAGGGTTCTGCTGTACAAAGGGTTGACTTTTACAATTGATAGTCTATATCTTTACATTTTAAGAAAGCAATTTTGCATGAGCACAATTAGAGTTGGACAAAGAGTCTATGTGAGGCAAACTGTTTTTAAAAATCTTTGTATGATCCAATGTAGATTTTAATATTGTAGTGTGAGGACATTTATTTATAGATGACTTCAGAGGGTAGCTAGAAAGGTCTTAGCAGTTACAATTGGTTATGTCCCAGTTATGTTACCTAGTAGAATCATTAGAATTACTATTACTTCCATTACTATCTTCAACATTAATATCCTCTATGTCACAAGTTGTATTATCAACAAAAATGTCACCAAGACCATCATCATCATCAGTACTCCTAGTAGTGGTACAAATAGTAGCGGTTGTGATAATAAGGTTATTATTAACAGTAGTAGCCACAGTATCATGAACAACATTATGGGTAATAGAAGAAATATCAACAACATTAGCAGTAATAGAAACTTCAGAAGTTTGGACAGTGAGACATTTATTAGTTTTATTCTTTTGTCAGGCATAGTTATGTTTGATGTAGTTTCAATATAATTGTTTACAGTATAGAGTATGTTTGATTTATTTATGTAGGTGGGATGAACTATGCCAGTGGTGGTGTTTCCATACATACATAGTGTTGATTACAAAGTTCTATTGTGAGTATTTTATGTTAAATTATTCTGTTCTTTTAAGCTTTTTATGGTGGGTAGTGGCAGCTATGTTATCTGCTACATTTGGGGTCATAGAATATGCAAGTTTAAATGAAGACATGGTAAACAGTATGAAATCATAATGCAACTAAATTGATAGGATACAACTGGATACCACATCCTAGGATATCTAGACAGTAGAAACACATGTCAGGAAGCTAAGTTAGCAAAAACCAAAGTCATAGTAAGTAGGAAGGCAGACAAATCACAAATCCCTTCAGATAGATGCCCTGCTCAATCTATAGAAAAGGCATAGGTAGAAACTCCGTAAGATGTAACCAGTGTAAGGTCTTGTCAGGTTTGTTGTAGCCTGAATATTATTCTTACAACAAAATTATAAGTAACTCCTTACAGAAATTCCATGTAATTAAAGATTACAATATCACAAGATTAAACATCTACATATGTAAAATTTATAGAATTATAAGATTCTTTTTAGAAGTTATATCCTCTTATTTTTAACTAGAATTAGGTCCACATTCAAATTTAACTAATATATTTGAAATCAAGAAGTACATTTGATTTAATCAAATACTCACCTGACACGTCCATCGAAGATTTGGCAATTTCCAACAGTTGTTGGTCAACATTGAGGAACTCTTCTGTTAGGAGCTCTGTCATTGATGAAGGGTTTTCTTCTTTGGGTATTTTCAACAAGCGTATCATAAGGTTCTTAAACAACACTTTTTCTGCAAAATCAGCAGCAAACTATAAACAAATAATAAAAACTATAACGAAAATCTTGTTTATATGTAAAACTATATGTAAATTTAGTAAATTGGCTCACATATTTCTTAAAGTTATTTATTCATTTGCTACTGCTATAATTTCCACAATTATTTCTGATTTTGGCATATATTGTTTGAAAATATGAAAGACCAATTTTCTAATGTATTTAACCCAGGAACTTAAATTTGTTTGATTAAAGAAATTCAAATACTGGACAGACCAAAACTAGTTTTTATGGAATCAAACAGATAAATGGCTATCAATAAGAGAAAAAGAGCCCTAGGAATATTGATGGAAATGGGAAAATATGTAAAGGTACAATGTATATCTTGTTTTGCTTTGTGCTCTTGCTTGATGAGGCTGGAATCTTCCCAGGTTAGTGGTCCCAGAGACATCATCGTGCATAGAGCTGACCAGTTGCTGGCAGTCCCTCTGCATCCTCCAAGGTGAAACTCAACCTATGGAGATCTTCCTTAATCATGTCCAGCTATCAGGTGCAGGGCCTGTCACAAAGTCTCTTCCTGCCTGCAGCTGCTGTGTCAAATGAGAGTAGCCATGGTAGGATGATCTAACAGGAAATGGAGGACATGTTCATACTTGGGAGTTCCGTAAAGATTGCCACCTTTACACTGCTTTCACTGATCTCAAAGCAGCTTTCAATATGGTCAACCACACATCCCTCTGGTAAGTTCTCAAGCTCATCAGTATGCTTCCCAAGATCTCCACCTTGTTCCAGCAGCTTGCTGGCAATGCCAAGAGCTGTGTGCAAGTGAATGGAAAGGACTGACTAGTTTGCCATGAACAGCGGGGTCAGACAGAGTTGTGTGGCAGCCCCCAACCTCTTCAACTGTACCATTGATTATCTGATAACCAAGGTTTGTGAGCAAGTCTCTGGCATTACCTTCAGGAACTACCACTTTACTGACCTGGAGTATGTGAACGATACCACCCTATTTAGTAACTCAATTGACCAGCTCAGGGACACACTGACTATGAATACCTGCTTTTCAATCACCTGGCCTTTTGTAAGTTTAATGTCTACTAATAAAGACTTTTATTATTAGCCATATTTTTTTTCTTTTCCTTTTTTTTTTTTTTTCATCATAACATACAGTATTGGCTACCCAAAGTGTTAAGATATATACTACAATACATTACATCAGAGAAACAGAACAATGTTAACATAACTTCACATGTTTCTATTAATAAAAATGTACATGCTCATTTAGTGTCCACATAGATGATGTTGCACTTGCATTTAATGATTCGGCAAAGAAAGAGGCTTGGAAATGTCATTTTGCAAGACTGATGAATGTGAAGAATCAATGGCAGGAAGAGAGTCTGCCAAATGTTGACCCAACTGAGGGGCCAGTTATCCAAATCAACAGCACCTTGGAAACTAGGGATAGACGAGTAGTTGGTGAGAGCTGTAGAAGCCATGTACAGAGTTACTACCATTAAGGTGAGGGTTGGCAATGAGTACAGCAAAGAATTCAGGGTACAAGTAGGGTTTCACCAAGGATCGGTCCTCAGCCCTTTCTTGTTCATCATAGTCCTCCAGGAAACAACAGAGAAATTCAAGACAGACTGCCCCTGGGAACTCCTCTATGCTGATGACCTTGTTCTTATAGCTTGAATCACTACCAGAACTAAAGAAGTTTCAGGTATGGAAGCAAGGTCTAGAATAGAAGGGCCTTAAAGTTAAGCTAGCAAAAACCAAAGTCATAGTAAGTAGGAAGGCAGACAAATCACAAATCCCTTCAGGTAGATGACCCTGCATGTAGGTAGAAAGTTCATAAAATGTACCTGGTGTAAGCTATGGACATACAAGAGGTGCAGCAATATCAGAAGAAGGTTAACAGGAAAAATAGCTTTTGTGTGTGGAAGATGCACAGGTGCAATAAACACCGAAAATGTACTGAAAATAGACTCCATCAACTGCCAGGTGGGATAAGCTAGAAGTAGTAGATAGCTTCTGTTATTCAGGTGACCAAGTTAGTAGCAGAGGTGAATACTCCGAGAGTGTAGTTGTGAGAATAAGAATAGATTGGGTAAAGTTCAGAGAGCTCCCACCTCTGCTGGCAACAAAGAGGCTCTCCCTCAGAGTGAAAGACAGATTGTATAATGCCTGTGTGTGAACAGCTATGCTAGCTGAGGACATGCATAGGCTTGAAAGAAATGAAGCCAGTATGCTTTGCAGGATGTGCAATGTCACTGTGCATGTACAAAAGAGTGTAAACATCTTAACAGAGAAGTTGGGCATAAGAGGCATCAGATGTGGTGTGCAAGAGAAGCAACTGTACTGGTATGGTCATGCGATGCATATGGACAAGGACAGCTGTGTAAAGAAGTGCCAATCACTAACTGTGGAGGGAACCTGTGTTAGAGGTAGACCCAGGAAGACATAAGACAAGGTGATGAATCATGATCTTCAAATTTTGGGCCTCATGGAGGCAATGACAAATGACAAAGACCTTTGGCAATAAGCAGTGTCTGAGAAGACCCATAAAGCCAAGTGAATTCGTAGTCATGGCAGGTCCTGGTGTCATTTAACTGGCACGTAAAAAGCACCTTTCAAGCATTGGGCCCCATAGAGGTAAAGTAGCCAATGCCAGTGACACGTGAAAAACACCTTTCAAGTATTGGGCCTCATGGAGGCAATCACGAATGACCGACATCTTTGGCATTATGCCATGCTTGAGAAGAAGACCCATCAATCCAAGTAAAATCACAGTTGTGGCAAATCCTGGTGTCAGGCAAATGTCACCCATGCCATTACACTCTCAGAGCAGTTGGTATTAGGAAGGGCATCCAGCCACAGAAACCATGCTAAATCAGACTGGAGTCAATTTTATTTATAATACATAATATAGATTAGTTTATAGAATGACTCAGTTTTTTAACTGGACTATAAGGAAATTAAGAGATTAGAGTGGCCATTGGGTAGTTTTAGGCATGCCACTGTATGGCACCTTGGACAAGTGCCTTCAACTTTAACTTCAGGCCCCAACCAAAGCCTTGTGAGCGGATTTGGAAGACAGAGATTGAAAAGAAGCCTGTCGTGTATGTATATATATATATATATATATATATATATACACACACACACACACACACACACACACACACACACACACACACACAGTGCGATGGGTAAATTGTAGTCATTTTATATTTTTAATTTAGCACATGCACATTGTTTTTGATTCTGTTGACTACACAGTTATAGTAGAGCCAGTTGAAAGATCCAATATAAACATTTCAGAGTGTTTGAGTGTCAATCTGAGGGCAGATTGTGCCTAAAACATGTACCAAAAGTGATAAAAATCAAACATCCAGTGAACATTATGGTGTTTGGGGTGATCACTAGTGATGGGGACATTATGCCTCCTTCATCTTCCCACATGGCCTCAGTGTTATTTTCAATTTTGTGTAATTTAGACAGTTTATTCACTGCACCCTCTGTATGTATGTGTGTGTGCTTGTGAATATATATGTGTGTATGTACATATTTGTGTGTGTATCTGTGTTTACCCTGCCTCTTGCCATTGCTTGGCAACTGATGTTGGTATGTTTATGTCCCCATAACTTAGATGTTCAGCAAAAGAGACCAATAGAAAAGTACTAGAAATGCAAAAACTAAGTCCTGGGATCAATTTTGCAATTAAAACCCTTTAAGGTGGTGCCCCAGTATAGCCACAGTCAAATGTCTAAATCATGTAAAAGAAAGAATAAAACAAAGGATAAAGTAAGGTAGTGCAAGATCAGGTTAAATATAGCCATGTCGATAGCTCTCAAACCTAGGGCTTCTGTGTAGTGGGGGAGGGGTGAATGAAACTGACATTTGTATTTTATTATTGTTATCATAGTCATATTTTCTTGCAACTATTCTGTATAATTTAGTGTGCTAGATATTCAAATACTAAATTTACCATGCATCATGTCAACATGAATTCCATTATGGGCTATGCAAAAGAAGCATAAAATATCAAAATGATATAACATTGTTATACAATCATCATAACTCAAACTGAGGCTGTGAGCATTATCTTGTATTTTTTCCCCTCAGTAAGATAGTGATACACTGAACCATGCTTCTCTTCTTATACTGAAGTAATATTCTATTGTATGACAGTTTTGTCATTGAATAATTTGTCATGCTTATTTTTACCAGAAACACAATTTTATACGATAAATTTAAAGGAGTTAAACTACAGATTGCAATGCCTACACTGTAGAAAGTAGAGAAATGTAATTACATCATGTTGTTCACTTTGTACACACAAAAATAAGGAGACAGCCCTGACATTGTTCATGAAAGATATGCCATAATATACATCTGGAAGATCCTGGAGGGACTTGTCCCAAACTTTGGCATCGAGAGTTACACAAATGCAGAACTGGGCGCCACTGCGTGGTGCCAAGGACTCCAAATTTGCCATCAAGATGTAGAACAAGATACTGTGATAGCCTGGGCTTCCGAGGCCCACAGCTCTTCAATATCCTCCCGAAGAACCTAAGAGACCTGCATGGGGTGGATGCAGATGTCTTTAAAATGAAACTGGATCTCTTCTTGTCAGGTATCCCAGATGAACCAACTTCACGGCAGGAGGTGCAGATAAGGCAGCTGCATCGAACTCTCTCATGCACCAAATGGCAGTTGCTAAAAAGCATTCGTGAAGCAAAACCATGTAGAAACACTAAATGGCGGAGCCCCAGCATGGCCACAGCTCGTGAGCTGAAACTAGAATCAATCAATACATATCTCTCTCTATATAAACGGCAGTTTGTCTGTGTGTGTTTCTGTGTGTCTGTTTGGTTGTACCCTCACTCTGACCATGGCTTTCAACCGATTCTGATGAAACTTGACACACACATAGCCCAATGTCATAATTCAAAACAAACGCAGCGAAAATTTTGAAATGTTCCCCCAGTTTTGAAAAAGATCGATAAATTCGACATGGGGTCGACAATCAGAAACACAAACCACAGATGGTCTAGGGGACGCAACTCGACCTTTTTAACTATCAAAAAAATTTACCATAATTTTTTTTCCCATTTTGTTGCTATTTTTTGGCTATAACTCTCTAAAAATGCTTTATAGTTATTTCCCTTACAAACCCGAGAAACGCCGGGCGATACTGCTAGTATATATATATATATACCCTATATATTATACATATATATATACATATATCTACATATATATATATATACATTATATATATATATACATATACATATAAATATAATATAAATATATATATATATATAACATATATATATATATATATACATATAAATATATATACATATACATATAAATATATATACATATACATATAAATATATATATACATATAAATATATATATATACATATACATATAAATATATATATATACATATACATATAAATATATATATATACATATACATATAAATATATATATATACATATACATATAAATCATCATCATCATCATCATTATTTAACGTCCGCTTTCCATGCTAGCATGGGTTGGACGGTTTTCTTCAACTGGGGTCTGGGGAGCCCGAAAGCTGCACCAGTCCAGTCAGATCTCGGTCAGTGTTTCTACAGCTGGATGCCCTTCCTAACGCAAACCACTCCGAGAGTGTAGTGGGTGATTTTATGTGCCACCGACACAGGTGCCAGACGAGGCTGACAAACGGCCACGCTCGGATGGTGTTTTTTATGTGCCACCGACACAGGTGCCAGACGAGGCTGGCAGACGGCCACGCTCGGATGGTGTTTTTATGTGCCACCGACACAGGTGCCAGACGAGGCTGGCAGACGGCCACGCTCGGATGGTGGTGTTTTTATGTGCCACCGACACAGGTGCCAGATGAGGCTGGCAAACGGCCACGATCGGATGGTGCTTGTTACGTGCCCACAGCACGGAGGCCAGTCGATGCGGTACTGGCTACGGCCACGTTCGGATGGTTTTCTTATGTGCCACGTGCCACCGGCACTGGTACCACAAAGATACAAATTCCATTGATGTTCATCTATTTTGATTTGTTTTTGATTGATTTGATTTACTTGCCTCAAAGGTCTTCACAAGTGTCACAAGAAGGAAGGTATGCACAGGTGGACTGACTACGTCCCAGGTAGGGGCCATGGGTTATGGCCTGACTAGTCTTGCCGGGTCTTCGGATGGTGTTTTTATGTGCCACCGACACAGGTGCTAGATGGGCTGGCGAACGGCCTCGAGGCCTCGATCGGATGGTGTTTGTCATGTGCCCACCGCACTGACTACGGCACTGATGGTTTTCTTGTGTGCCACAGGCACTGGTACCACAAGATACAAATTCCATTGATGTTCATCTATTTTGTCTATTTTGATTTGATTTGATTTGATTTTCACTTGCCTCAACCGGTCTTCACAAGTGTCACAAGAAGGAAGGAAGGTATGCACAGGTGGACTGACTAGTCTTGCCGGGTCTTCGGAAGGTGTTTTTATGTGCCACCGACACAGGTGCCAGATGAGGCTGGCGAACGGCCATGATCGGATGGTGTTTGTTACGTGCCCACAGCACGGAGGCCGGTCGATGCGGAACTGGCTACGGCCACGTTCGGATGGTTCTCATGTGTGCCACCGGCACTGGTACCACAAAGTGTGTGCCACCGGCACTGGTACCACAAAGATACAGATTCCATTGATGTTCATCTATTTTGATTTGATTTTCACTTGCCTCAACAGGTCTTCACAAGTGTCACAAGAAGGAAGGTATGCACAGGTGGACTGACTACGTCCCAGGTAGGGGCCATGGGTTATGGCCTGACTAGTCTTGCCGGGTCTTCGGATGGTGTTTTTATGTGCCACCGACACAGGTGCTAGATGAGGCTGGCGAACGGCCACGATCGGATGGTGTTTGTCATGTGCCCACAGAACGGAGGCCAGTCGATGCGGTACTGGCTACGGCCACTTTCGGATGGTTTTCTCTTGTGTGCCACCGGCACTGGTACCACAAAGATACAAATTCCATTGATGTTCATCTATTTTGATTTGTTTTGATTTGATTTTGATTTTGATTTTCACTTGCCTCAACAGGCCTTTGATTTTCACTTGCCTCAACAGGCCTTCACAAGTATCACAAGGAGGAAGGTATGCACAGGTGGACTGACTACGTCCCAGGTAGGGGCCATGGTTTATGGCCTGACTAGTCTTGCCGGGTCTTCGGAAGGTGTGTTTTTATGTGCCACCGACACAGGTGCTAGATGAGGCTGGCGAACGGCCACGACCGGATGGTGTTGTTATGGCCCCACAGCACGATGGCCAGTGATGCGGTACTGACTACGGCCATGTTCGGATGGATTCTTGTGTGCCACCGGACACTGGTACCAAACAGCGGTGGTACTGACTACTTTTTATGTGCCACCGACACAGGTGCTAGATGAGGCTGGCGAACGGCCACGACCGGATGGTGTTTGTTATGTGCCCACAGCACGATGGCCAGTGATGCGGTACTGACTACGGCCACGTTCGGATGGATTCTTGTGTGCCACCGGCACTGGTACCACAAGCGGTACTGACTACGGCCACGTTCGGATGGATTCTGTGTGCCACCGGCACTGGTACCACAAGCGGTACTGACTACGGCCACGTTCGGATGGATTCTTGTGTGCCACTGGCACTGGTACCACAAGGATACAAATTCCATTGATGTTCATCTATTTTGATTTGTTTTGATTTGATTTGATTTTCACTTGCCTCAGCAGGTCTTCACAAGTCGGAAGGTATGTACAGGTGGACTGACTACGTCCCAGGTAGGGCCCACGGGTTATGACCTGACTAGTCTTGCCGGGTCTTCGGATGGTGTTTTTATGTGCCACCATGTTCCCACAGCACGGAGGCCAGTCGATGCGTTACTGGGCCACGTTCGGATGGTTTCTTGTGTGCCACAGGCACTGGTACCACAAAGATACAAATTCCATTGATGTTCATCTATTTTGATTGATTTTCACTTGCCTCAGCAGGTCTTCACAAGTGTCACAAGAAGGAGGTAGCACAGGTGGATCGACTACGTCCCAGGTAGGGGCACGGGATATGGCCTGACTAGTCCTGCGGGTCCTCTCATGCACAGCACACTTCCATAGGACTCGGTCTTCAGTCATTTCTTTGGTGAGACCTAAAGTTCGAAGGTCGTGCTTCACCACCTCGTCCCAGGTTTTCCTGGGTCTACCTCTTCCACAGGTTCCCTCAACTGCTAGGTTGTAGCACTTTTGCACACAACTATCGTCAGCCATTCTCGTCACCATGACCATACCAGCGCAGCCGTCTCTCTTGCACACCACAAGACACTTCTTAGGTTCAACTTTTCTCTCAAAGTACTTACACTCTGACGATTATGAACACTGACATTACACATCCATCGGAGCATACTGGCTTCATTTCTTGCAAGCTTACGCATATCCTCAGCTGTCACGGCCCATGTTTCACTACCATGTAGCATGGCTGTACGCACACACGCATCATATAGTCTGCCTTTTACTCTTAGCGAGAGACCTTTTGTCACCAGCAGGGGTTAAGAGCTCTCTAAACTTTGCCCAGGCTATTCTTACTCTAGCAGTTACACTTTCAGCACACCCACCCCCGCTACTGACTGGTCCTAGGTAGCGGAAGCTATCAACTACTTCTAGTTTGTCTCCCTGGAACGTGGTAGAAGTTGGACTCTGCACATTTCCAGTGTTTATTTCTCCTGAGCATCTGCCACAGACAAAAACTATTTTCTTAGTTAGCCTTCTTTTGACATTGCTGCACCTCTTATGTGTCATAGCTTACACTTGGTGGCATCTTATAGAGTTTCTACCTATACCTTTTCTACAGATCGAGCAGGGCCATCTACCTGAAGGCGTTTGTGATTTGTCTACCTTCCTACTAATTACGACTTTGGTTTTAGCTAGATTGACTCTGAGGCCCTTCGATTCTAATCCTTGTTTCCACACCTGAAACTTCTCCTCCAGTTCTGATAGTGCATCAGCAATTAGAGCAAGGTCATCAGCATATAGGAGCTCCCAGGGGATCCTGTCTTAAATTCTTCCGTTATTGCCTGGAGGACTATGATAAATAGGAGGGGGCTGAGACTGAACCTTGGTGGACCCCAACCTCTACCCGGAATTCTTCAATGTACTCGTTGCCAACCCTCACCTTACTGGCTGCGTCTCTGTACATGGCTCGCACAGCTCTCACTAACCATTCATCTCATCATATACATATATACTATATATATATATACATATATACATATATATCTATATACATATAATATATATACATATATATATATACATATATATATTACATACATATATACTTATATATATATATATTATATATATATATCATATACGTATATACCATATATATCATCATCATCATATCATCGTTTAACGTCCGCTTTCCATGCTAGCATGGGTTGGACGGTTCGACTGGGGTCTGGGAAGCCAGGAGGCTGCACCAGGCTCCAGTCTAATCTGGCAGTGTTTCTACAGCTGTTCCGTGAGTGTATTGGGTGCTTTTTACCTCACTACCTCCTCCTCCTCGTTTAACGTCTGTTTTCCATGCTAGCATGGGTTGGACGTTTCGACCGGGGTCTGGTAAGCCATGGAGGTTGCACCAGGCTCCAGTCTGATTTGGCAGTATTTCTACAGTTGGATGCCCTTCCTAGCGCCAACAACTCCGTGAGTGTAGTGGGTGTTTTTTACGTGCCACTGGCACAGAGGCCAGAGCAGGCTGGCAAATGGCCACGATCGGTTGGTGCTTTTACATGTCACCAACACAGATGCCAGTCACACAAACACACACACACACATATATATAATATATATAGAAAATAATACTAATAACTATATATATACATATATATATACATACATATATATATATATACATATATCATAAACATAGATATATACATAATATATACATACATAATATATACAATACATATATACATATTTACATATATATACAGTATATTATATAAATATATAAACATATATATATATATATACATATATACATATATATATGGTATGCACAGGGGACTGACTACGTCCCCGGTAGGGGCCCGGGTAATGGCCTGACTAGTCTTGCCAGGGTCTTTGGATGGTGTTTTTATGTGCCACCAACACAGGTGCAGATGAGGCTGGCGAACGGCCACGATCGGATGGGTTTGTTACGTGCCCACAGCACGGAGGCCAGTCGATGTGGGTATTGGCTACCGCCACGTTCGGATGGTTTTCTGTGTGCCCAATAATCATAATCAAATCAAATCAAAACAAATCAAAATAGATGAAACATCAATGGAATTTGTATCTTTGTCGGTACCAATGCCGGTGGCACACAAGAAAATCATCCGAACGTGTAGTTACACATCGACTGGCCTCCGTGCTGTGGGCACGTAACAAACACCATCCGATCGTGGCCGTTCGCCAGCCTCATCTGGCACTTGGTTTGGTGGCACATAAAACACCATC
>NC_043015.1:19503171-19565671 GCF_006345805.1 Octopus sinensis
ACATATATATATATACATATATATACACACACATATCTTCGGATATGCATGCGCTCTCACATACATATATACAAATATATGTACATACATACACATGCACACATATACATGCACAGATGCATGTGTGTATATATATATTTATAGGTATATATATACATACACACACATACATATATATATGTGGATACATACATTCATGCATACTAAGCACGTGGACAGGCACACATACGTATATTAGAACTACAACTCGACATACGCACACATGGATAGGAGGGATGAGGAGCAAAAACATCATAGATAAAATAATGCCCGAACTCAAAATTAAGATTGGACTTTCCTTATGATCAGACACTCGGGAAGTGGGGGGGGGGGGGTAATAATGGTTTAAAGAATAGAAAAAGCAAAAAACTCCAAATTTATACAATTAGATATAGACAACCACTACTCTACAATTAATACTATAATACTCAATAAAGCGCTCATATTTGCAAAGAAAATTCTATCCTAAGTCGGATGTCCAACCGTAATCCATCTTGCAGACTCCAACTTTTTTCCCATCATCTATTCACACACGGCAGATGCCCAAACGCAAACCTGAAAGTCAGTATAATACTGCTACTGGATAACAGAGGGTAAATCTGAGGGTGGCCGACGTTTATACTGTACTCTTCTACGTTCTTAACCGAGTATACCATAACTATGTATATGTATGCATGTATGTATATATGTATATATGTTTGTACCTACGTATGTATATATGTTTGTATCTATGTATGTATGTACGTATGTATGTATGCATATATGTGCATGTATGTATGTATGTATGTATGTATGTATGTATGTATGTATGTATGTATGTATAAGTCAGGTCACTTTCGAGTGCTACTGGTAACATGTAACCCAGTACAACTTGTTGCATGGTCGGGTTGTCGGCGACTAAGCCGGTGTTTATTGTCCACCCTGCGGGATCAAAAACAAAACCCGTCAAAGGGCGGAGGAACTCTTGAGAATCAACGGCCATCCAATAAATGTCTTAAGGCTGTATCATTCGCGGGGACATAGAGAAATAATCGGACTGAATACCTGATCGCGCGGTTAAACCATGGGAGTGAAGGACTCCTAGCCTTGTTAGGCATCCTTCTAGGAGAAGGTAACTCAGGTAACTGGGATAACTCCGATATAAAACCTGCGGCTCAGTGGTTACCGATGATGTTGACTTGTTCTTCTTTACGGATTATGGCTGCTGTTGCTTAGTGAGTGGGATTGACTCAATGCACAGCCTTTCCTCACTTTAAAACAAATCTTCTTGCACAGGCATTGCACGATAACAACGTTGATTAGCTTCGTGCAATGGCCATACTCGATAACGAGGAGGCAGTCACCTTGTATGTGTGCATATATGTATGACACTAATTTGAATCTCACTATATGACCAACCAGAGAACGTCTATTTTCTTTCTTGTCCCAACTCGCCTTTACGTTCATTACCAGGACCCGTAACACAGGACCCTTAACACGGGACCCTTAACATCGCCTTCGCTTAGCAATGAAGGAACTTCTAATTGTTCTCTTGAATGAATAGAAATAACAACCAGATCTCCCTCACAACACACACTACCATCTTTTTCAAATAAGAGAAGCATGTTTGATATTCTGTGTCCAAACAAATATAAAACGGAATGGTCATGCCTGGAACACCTTTGTTCACAGCATACGTCACATAGGAAAGACAGACCGACAGACCATACAATTTTCCCCTTGGTTTATGGACCTGACTCACAACATATTTCATTCAATCTGATGGCTCTGTTGATAACAGGGACATACACCCCACGCTCCCAGACAAGACACAAAATTTACTCCCTAGCTTATGGGCCTTACTCACCATATATCAGTCAGCCATACTATAATTGCATTTTGTTTTAATATTGAGTCACACTTCCCAACTTATAAATTCCAGTGTCTTTAAGAATACTCGGCACACACACAGTTTTCCACCTGACATTTAAAAGATGCCGCTCAAATCTACGCTCCATCTTCTGCACTTGTCGGATCATTTCTGCTTGAAATTTTTGGTAGCATTTGTGATGTTTAGTTTACTATTGAATGCAATATTCAAATTATAAATATAACTCGATTGAAGTTATCGTCAATCGCCAGACACACAGACAGAAAGCTCTGAGGAGCGACTCATTAGAAGTAAACGCTAAATAAATGTTATTGGAATCTACTTAAACTTATTAACTCCTTCTTTTTTACCTTCATTGCGAATACATTTGTGTCACAATTTATATATTAATCCTTTTGTAGGTGTGCGTATAGGTATGTCTGTGTGTATGTGTGCACGTATGTCTGTGTGTATGTGTGTAAATATCGAACGACACCACATTGGTGGATAAAGGTTCTTTATTTGTATGTATGAGTGTGTGTGTGAGTCTATACTATTATTATTATTATTACTATCATTATCATTCTTGTTGTTGTTGTTGTTGTTGTTGTTGTTGTTGTTGTTGTTAAGGCAACGAGCTGACAGAATCGTTGGTGCGCTGGACGAAATGCTGAGTTCAAATTCCGCCGAGGTCAATTTTAACCTTTCGTTTCTTTTGGGGGTCGATAAATTAAGTACCAGTGAGTTTTTTGTGTTTGTTACGGTTTGGTATGAGTGCATGTGTCTATCCTAAAGTATATGTTATATCTATATATATATATATTATATATATATATAGATATATATATATATAATATATATATATATATATATATATTATATATATTATATATATATATATATGTATATATATATCGCTCTCGCTCTCTCTCGTCTATATATATATATATATATATATTTATATACCACATCACCCCTAACGTTCTTGTCCCAGTTTGTATTTTTCTACATATAATATATATAGCGACGTCCGTACCCTCGTTGGCCTTATGTAAGATATATATATATATATATATATATATATATATATATATATGTATCCGTGTGTGTGTGTTTGTCTCCCCACGGCCGCTTGACAACCGGTGTTGGTGTGTTTACGTGCCCGTAACTTGGCAATTCGACAAAAGAAACATAGAATACGTACAAGGCTTTTTGTTTTTTAAATAAGTACTACTGCTGCCAAGACATTCGGTTGAAAATTATTCAAGGCGGTGCCCCAAAATGGCCCAAGTCTCACGACTGAAACAAGTGACAGATAAAAGATAAAAGATATATACATAAATATATATGTAATGTATGTAATATATATATATACCTATATATATTATATATATATATATATATATATATATATATATATATATATATATATATATATATATGTATATATATATATATATATACGTATATATATACATATATACATATACATATACATGTTCTTATATCTGTCTTCTCTCATAGCTCGTCCTACTAGCGTTCATAATAATTTGTCTATCGTTTTGACTTAACAACCCTCACCGTTTGTTTTTACTGTCTTGATCCTATTGTCTTGTTCTTGTTACCACTTTTACCCTCCGCAAAAAATCCCAAATTTTATTTAATTTGCTTTGCGGGAAGGACTGTTTCAAAGAAGTCGCGTATTATCCTTACCTTCGAAAACGCGGAGTAGATGAAACAGGGAAAGGTGAAGAAGGAGAATATTCTTTATGTTGCATGTCTCGTTTCTCTGTTTGTTTGTTTGTTTGTTTTTTCGTTGTTCGGAAAAAAGTTTATTTTCTGTTTTTGTTTTTATGTTTTCGTTTCTCATTGTGTTCAGCGTTTTTTTTTTAATGTCTTGTACCAATATATGCATGTATATATACATATATATGTAGATATGTACATATATATATATATATATATATATATATATATATATATATATATATATATATATATATCAACAATCAAGGAACGGCCATAATAGGCCATTCACCCACTAGAAATAACAGCTAAAGCTTCAACCGCAAATAAAAATCAATTCCGTAAACAGGAGAAAATTTAAAAAAACATTTACCCTGTAATTTCTTATACGATGCACCGTTTCATCTGCTGTTTAATGGTAAACTAACCTGATTTAATTAAATCAAGCCAATCTTCCATAGGCCCTCAGATTCTTCAGTAAGAAATAGCCAAGTCGGAACAGATATTTTCACGAGGCATTTCCGACCCTGCCAAGGCAATATCTGACCTAAAATTTTCAAATCATCGCACTCGCGCCATTTATCGGCAGCAAATAAATATAAGCCGTTTTTCTAGTACGTGAATGCCTATTATGAAAATTCATATTATCAACTCGATATCTATCATCACTCAGAACTCCTTGGTTTGGATTTGGCACCACTGAAAGTGGGAAAAAACCCTTTCGGCTTCTTATCGCATTTTTAAGTTTGGCATCATTTCAAGTGGGTGAATGACCTATTAGGCCCGTTCCTTGATTGTTGAAATTGAACTTCAAAATGGTCTATGACTATTTATTTTTCCCACTAGGCCGCTTGTTTTCAAAAAATTCAAACAAGGAGTTTTGAGCCTGATTGAATAAATTATGAATTTTCTGGTTAACGGCCATAATGGCCATCACGGCTTATATTTATTTGCTGTTTGCTGCCGATAAATTTGGCGCGAGTGCGATGATTTGAAATTTAGGTCAGATATTGCTTTGGCAGGGTCGGAAATCCTCGTGAAAATATTGTTCCGACTTGGCTATTTCTTACTGAGAATCTGAGGGCCTATGGAAGATTGGCTTGATTTAATTTAATCAGGTTAGTTTACCATTAAACAGCAGATTGAAACGGTGCATCGTATAAGAAATTACAGGGTAAATGTTTTTTAAATTTCTCTCCTGTTTACGGAATTGATTTTTATTTGCGGTTGAAGCTTTGGCTGTTATTTCTAGTGGGTGAATGCCTATTATGGCCGTTCCTTGATTGTTGATGTTGAACTTAAAATGGTCTATGACTATTTAATTTTTTTCCCACTAGGCCGCTGGTGGCAAAAAAATTCTACAAAATTTTTTTTTGCCACCCTATATTGATTAATAAATATATATATATATATTTCAACAATTGAGGGTAAAAATTAATTAATTATTAATCAATTTCACCAAGTATTCAGTATGCAAAGGGACCATAAAAAAGTTTTTTTAGCTACTATTTCTAATGAGTTCAGTATGCGGCAAAGTAATTTATTTTACTAAGCCCTTTTATATAATGTAATAATTTCAATTCGCCTTAAATGGTCCCTTTGCATACTGAATACTTGGTGAAATTGATTAATAATTAATTAATTTTACCCTCAATTGTTGAATTATAATTCATCTCTCTCTATTTATGCCTCGGATTTTACCGAAAAAAGCATAGTGTTTACTGATTTATAACCCCCGCTGGTGGAAAGGGGAGAGCAGAAATTCTTCGCTTGCATATTTGAGTTTGTGCTGGCACTGTTAGTTTCGAGCAGATCTTCAGAAGCGATAAAAGCCGAAAGGGTATGCTCCCACTTTCAGTGTTTTCAAATCCAAACCAAGGAGTTCTGAGCTGATGATAGAAATGTCGAGTTGACTAATCTTGAAAAGTACGTTCTCAAATAACCTTTGCATTTGATTTTTTAATGTCTTTACCCCCATACTTTCGTGAGTTGAATTGAGCAAACACTATATGAGAGAGGTTTTCTTTAAGTATAGAAATAGTTTTAAAAAAGTTTTTTTAGCTACTATTTCTAATGAGTTCAGTATGCGGCAAAGTAATTTATTTTACTAAGCCCTTTTATATAATATATATATATATATATATATGTACATTTATATATACATATATATACATATGTATATGTATAAGTATATATATTATACAATATATATATATTATATATATATATACATATATATTATATATATATAGTATATATATATATATATATATATATATATATATATATATATATAAATGTATATATGTATATATGTAAATATATATATGTATATATGCATATATATAATATATAAGTATATATGCATGTGGTGTATATAGATATATATATATATATATATATATATATGTATATATACTATATATGTGTGTGGGTGTGTGTGTGTGTATGTATATATGTATATAGATAGTGTAATACACATAATTTTATATATATATAGATATAGATAGATAGATAGATAGATAGATAGATAGATAGATAGATAGATAGATAGATAGGTATACATATATAGGGAGGGAAAGATAGTAAGAGTGAGAGAGAAAGAAGAGAGAGACAGAAGAGAGTAAACGGCACGGACGTATATATTTTATTTATGATTTATATCACTAGAACGATGTACTTATATATGTGTGTATATATGTGTGTATACATATACATATGTACGTGTGGGGGGTGTGATCGCGTCTTCGATTCCCTGAATGGGCGGCGCATTGTACTCTTGAGCAAAACCCTTCATTTGATGTTGCTCCAGTCCCGCTTAGGATCAAGGGTAGAATGCTGGAATGCTGTTCACCTAGCCAGTGGGGTGGTGTCATTCGAAGACTAAAACAATGCAAAAAAATCGCATTGTGACAAGGGATATGTAACAAAATTTGATAGCCTGTACAGTCGCATGATCACTCGATACACATATGTATATATTATATATATATATATACATATGTACACACACGCACGCACACACACACACACACACACACACACATATGTATATATAATATATATATATATATATATATATATATATGGTATATTTGCCAACTAAATGTGGCGGTCCTAGGAGGACGATGCTACTGTGTTTTTAGCCCCAGAAGGACACCTCCTCAAACTGGCTAACAACACACTGTCTGTGTCTGATTAGCATTTGTGAAGGGAAATCATCGTTCTATCTGTAGCCTACGTGATACACACGGACGCGGTTTCTGAGGAGTAACCCGTCATCAGCTGTGATAATCATAAGCTAAGGATGAGAACTCATTCCAAATTTAAAATATATATATATATATATGTATACATACATATATATATATATATATATATATCATATATATATATATATATATAGATATATATATATATATATATATATAGTATATATATATAATATATATATACCGGAGTAAACACCATAAATGTGAAACAAGGTGGAAAAAAGAGTACTCAAATACCAGTGGTAGAGTAATATGCTTTATTTAAAGCAGCAGAAAATTCAACAAAACCTGTTACTCTGAGTTTCCTGTTGCCGTTCATCGGACAGTTTTTGCTAGATTCTAGCAAAAACTGTCCGATGAACGGCATTGGGAAACTCAGAGTAACAGGTTTTGTTGAATTTTCTGCTGCTTTAAATAAAGTATATATATATATATATATAGTGTAATAAATAAAATATATGCATACATACAAACATATATGCACGTACCTACACCTACATGTATATATACATGCATATATAAATATATATACGTGTGTACAGGACAGCACAAATAGACGTAGAACTCAACGAGAAACGAAAACGTGAAAACAGCATGGAACGGACCATTTTTTTAACAACGAAAAAACAGAGTACAAGACAACTACACAAGGAAAAATCCCTTTCATCAGCTGTCCCTAGTTAAACTCCAGCGTGTTTCGAAGGTGAGGACAGAACACGTCTCGTCGAACTAATCCTTCCTGCGAAAGAATTAATAAAATTCCTTTGCGGAGGGGTAAAAACAAGGAAAAAAATGTGACAAAAACAGGACGTAAAAACAATACAATCAAAAACAAATACAAAATAAAAATACAATTACAAAAAATACAGTACAAGAAGGAATAGAAACAGGACAGGAAAACAAATAAAGAGGGCCTATAAGCCTAGACGAGGAAAAAATTTTTTCACGTGCGCAGGAAGAAACATGTTTACTTGAATAAGGCCGCCAGCGAAAGGAAGTTCGTAGACCCGGCTGTGAGAGAGAGATGAAGAGGAGTGAGAGAGAGAGAGAGAGCGAGATAGAGAGAGGAAGGAAGCAAAAGAGGGTGAAGGAAAAAGAGAAGTAGGAGTTATAGAATTTCGCATCATAATTATATATAAAAACCAGCTTAGAGAAGAAGAAACGAAACCAAAACAAACGAATTGAATCGAATCGACGCGAAGGCGCTCAGTCATACAATAGTAATAAATAAAATATATGCATACATACAAACATATATGTACGTACCTAATATATATATATATATATATATATATATATATATATATATATATATATATATATATATATATCAAGTAATATTATTTGATTCTCTGACTAAAGAATTTGTAATAGGAGATGCCTTACATGTTTCTCATATGGACAGTTTTCTAACTCCTATTTCCAAATGAAACACATGGAATGGTAAATAAATAATAAAATCTTCTTTCTTCTTTTTTTTTTTTTTTTTTTTTGCAGTCTCCTGTTTTGATATGTAATCACTCGGCAAAATTATTTTCCAGTATTTTTCAACTCTTGTGCATACCTAGCACAAATATAATATCTACTTACGACTTTGGAGTACTAGAATAAACAGATATGCTTCAAGAGGACACATAATAAGCGGCTTCAACTGATACGTATTAACGTTACGTAAAATCTTGACAAATCACGCAAAATAAGATGTGCGGAAACTAAGGGAGACAACATCTTACAATAACTAATGTCACAGTTGTTTCCCTTGACATATTTTATTTTGGCTCTAATGCAAGTAACCACTTTTGTCATTTGACTGCGACCATGCCTGAGGCACCGCTTTGAGGTGTTTCAGTCGAACAAATCGATCCCATGACAAACATTTTGTTTTTGAGTCCCGGTGCTTAATTCTATCGCACCCTTTTTACCGAACTGCCAAGTTAAGGCGACGTAAACACACCGACACCGGTTGCAAGCGGCGGTGAGAGATAAACACAGACGTAAAGAGAGATACACATACATTAATACACACATAAAAAAACAAACACACACACACACACGCACATGCATAAATGAACACACGCACTGTATATTCGTTCTTCACTCGTTTTTTACTGTTCTTATTCTAACTTATGTTCATTGCCCGGAAATCATTCGTTACATATATGTCATATCTTCAGCGACACTTTCCGTCCTCGTGTGTGCTCCTGCTCCACTTAATCCATTCCCCGCTTAATACACTCAGGATTGAGCGGAGTAGGAAGACGCACGAGATGTTTAACGAATGATTTTCAGACAATGAACATGTTAGAATAAGAACAGTAATAAACGAGTGACGAACGAATATACAGTGCGTGTGTTTATTTGGAAAAAATAAATGACCGTCCCGAAATACAATACCTGTTTCAACACACAGTTTCACAAATTAATAGAGGTGTGTTTATATATATATACTTTTTCTTCTAATTTTTTTTTTTTCTTTCAGTCATTTGACTGCGAACATGCTTTTAGTCGAACAAATCGACTCGAGGACTTATTCTTTGTAAACTTAGTACTTATTCTATAGGTCACTTTTGCCGAACTGCTAAGTTACGGGGACGTAAACACACCAACATCGGTGTCAAGCGATGGGTGGGGACACAAAATACATAACATACATACATACATACATATAAATATATATATATATATATATATATATATATATATATATATATATATATATATATATATATATATATATATATATATAATAGAATAAAACTTATATAAAAGAGCGTGAAATATATATTATATATATTATATATATATATATATATATATATATACCGGAGTAAACACATAAATGTGAAACAAGGTGGAAAAAGAGTACTCAAATACCAGTGGTAGAGTAATATGCTTTATTTTAAGCAGCAGAAAATTCAACAAAATCTGTTACTCTGAGTTTCTCGTTGCCGTTCATCAGACTGATGAACGGCAACGAGAAACTCAGAGTAACAGATTTTGTTGAATTTTCTGCTGCTTAAAATAAAGTATATATATATATATATATACATACATAATATATGTGTATGTATATATATATATAGCAATTAAGGACAACTTCTTAATAAGGAATCTTAATAAGAAATTATCGGGTAGATAGCGTGAAAAACCTCATAAGAGAAAATTTCGAAAATAATTTTTTCTTATTCGAACATATTAATTTATAATTTTTTAAATTTAATTTATTAATTTAATTTAATCTATATATAAATAATATATATATATGATTATATATATATATAATATATATATATATATAGATATATATATATATATATATATATATATATAATTATAGATATGATATGATAAATGATAAAATAGAAAGTAAGAATTAAAATTAAAATAAAAACAAAATATAAATTAGAAATAAGAGGAAAATCCATAAGATAGCTTATAATTAAAGATTAAATGTGGATACAATCAAGATAATGACAATTGGGGAAGGTTTATTCCTTTGGGTATATCATAATATATTATGATATGTAAAAATAAAAATAAAGTATTATAGAGGTGAAAAAGAGATGAGCTTCTTTCAATTGTTGTTGATTGTAAGGCTGCGAGCTGGCAGAAATGCTAGCACGCCGGGTGAAATGCTTAGCGGTATTTCGTCTGTCTTTACGTTCTGAGTTCAAATTCCTCCGAAGTCGACTTTGCCTTTCGGGGTCGGTAAATAAAGTTCCAGTTGCGTACTATGGTCGATCTAATCGACTTAATCTCCTCCCAAAAATGTCGGGCCTTGTGCCTAGAATAGAATTAGATGAGCTTCTTTCAGTTTCCGTCTACCAAATACACTCGAAAGACTTTGATTGGCCCGGGTTACAGAAGATGACATTTAGCCAAATTTCAGACGAAGAAGACGATTTTCCTTAAATTACAAATTTATTTTGTAAGCAAAGCAGTGAAAATACGCAAGAGTTTTCTGAAATTAAAATGCACTTTTTGCTATCAATTCTTAAATTCCATAGATGAAGTAGTGTTCCATTGTTGGAAGCTATTCTGATAAACAAGAAGTGAAAAGGATGAAATAAGCATTAGAGGCGTTTTGCAGGAACAGTAGGTTTTGCAAGCTCTTCTAAAGTTCATTGTAATGCTGGAAATACTTCTGTATAGTCAGCAGGTATCTCAGGGTCACAAGCGTTTCGCCACTTGGCCTACAGTCTTCGCCCGAGTTGGGCAGCAACGATTGATCTAGTCTTTACTTACGGAAAGGTTCCGCTTGCGGTCTCTTATTTTAAAGTTACGGAAATTCGGGGGTGAAGTATATCGAAACATCTCAATTTGAGGAGGAGGGGGCTTTAATTTGTCCCTAAATTTAATCAGCATAATTTTTTGTCTTTCTGTAAAAATATATTGCTAAATAAAAATTCATTTTTATTTTTTTTTAAATACCATAAAAAGCAGAGGAGGTGAAAATCGTACCCCAAAAAAGAAAAAAAGATTCTAGTAAGGGAAATAACTCTTAAATTTTTCTTTCTAATTATTGCGCTTTAGTTAAATTATGACTTATTCCAGTCCCTTCTTCGGCATTCTATTGATAACAACGGTCTTAAGTAATTATGCAACATGCTTTTCCAAAGGAAGTTTAAGAATTCATGCCTTTCTTACCAGGCAGCTATTTTATGCGATGAGTTTTCATTACAGTAATCGAATCCATATTCTTTATCGTGATTTCTTGGTAACATACCTTTCCTAATATTACGCTCCCCAAATAATTGTAAACACAGTACGATATAATGAAACTGTTCAGATATACTCTGAGTGTGTGTGTGTGTGTGTGTGTGTGTGTGTGTGTGTGTGTGTGTGGTGTGTGTGTGTGTGTGCGTGTGTGCGTGTGTGTGTGTGTGTGTGTGCGTGTGCGTGTGTGCGTGTGCGTGTGCGTGCGTGGGTGCATGCGTGCGTGCATGTGTGTGTGTGTTTGTGTGTGTGTGTGTGTGTGTGTGTGTGTGTGTGTGTGTGTGTGTGTGTGTGTGTGTGTGTGTGTGAGGAAGTACTGAAAAGTTCTTGACTTTCAAGGTTTCGCGAAAGTCCTGGCTGGAGACCCAGCTTTACGAGTTCCTTTACCGGGCCTAGAAAATCTGGAGGACCCCTACAATAAGTGAATCTGAAAGGGGAATACGTTGAATAAAATCACAATTAACTGATCCTCCTCCTGTATTTTCATTTACCCAAAGCCAGGAACTTTTCTGACATGATAGGAGCAAACACAGACACAAAGTCACACACACATACATTTATTCGACGGGCTTCCACATAGTTTCCGTTTAGAAGACCCGCAAGACATTAGTCGGCACGGGGCACTATTAAAAAACATTTACCCAACACGCCGCAGGATGGAATTGACCCCGAAACTCCATGGTTGCAAAGTGACCCTTTTCCCATCTTAACCACAAAGGTATGTCTGTGTCTAATATATATTTTTTCCAAGCATAAATCTCAAAAAGAGGTAAAAAAAATATTATAGTTACAGAAACTGGTTCTCATAAATTAGGAACAGGGGCGGAGAGATCTGAGTTAATTGAAACCCCTTAATTTTGAGGGGTCTTTTATTTTTCTTCATACATTTTATCAACGTAATTGTCATTTACATTCTGGAAAATGTATTTCTGTTTCATATATATATATATATATATATATATATATATATATATATATAACTACATATATACACACACACACACATATTTATATATACATGTATATATATATATATATATATATACGCACACACACACACACATATATATATATATGTATATATCAACATGTGTGCGTGTATGTTTGCATACATGTATGTATATTGTATATAGTGTTGATAGTGGTGAGGAAGAGGAGAAAGAGGAAGAAGAGAAGGAAGTGGAGGAGGAGGAAAAGAAGAAGGAAGAGGAGGGTGAGAATGAGGATAATGCTTGTATGTATGCTTGTGTGTGTGTATGTGTGTGTGTAAAAATGTGTTCATGTGTGTGCATGTGCTTATACAGACACACAGACATACAGATAGAAATAGATAGATAGATAGATAGATAGATAGATAGATAGATAGATAGATAGATAGATAGATAGATAGATAGATAGACAGACAAACAGACAGGCAGGCACGCTGGAACGCAGGCAGGCACGCAGACAGACAGACAGACAGGCAGGCACGCACGCAGACAGACAGACAGGCAGGCAGACAGACAGACAGAAAGACAGAAAGACAGACAGACAGACAGACAGGCAGACAGGCAGACAGACAGACAGACAGACAGACAGACAGACAGACAGACAGATAGACAGATAGATAGATAGATAGATAGATAGATAGATAGATAGATAGATAGATAGATAGATAGATAGATAGATAGATAGATAGATAGATAGATTTAGTTTTGATGTTTGAAAAGATAGATATACATGTGTAACAACAGAGTGAAGAATTTTCCAATAAAAATTCTTCAATCCTACATAATACTTTAAATTGCGACGTTAAAATCTGCCAAGTCTTATTCAAGATCCGAATAGCCAGACGAAACGGCGTCACATAAAACTTAAACCTCCGGTTAAACGAACATCTCTTCAAATAAAAACAATCGCGTAAAAATTGCTGAAATATATAAAGAAAACCAACAACATGGAAATTAAAAGAAAAACAATTTAAGTTAATATACTGAAGGAAAATAAAATTGCAAAAAACAAAAAAAAGCGTCGTCTGCTTGCAATGAAAGACGAAGAGAACGATTACAGGATGTAATGGAAGGTGTTTAACCAAGCTGAAATATTAAAAATCCCACAAACTGATCCATGAAAACCCACCAAATCTCCAAATTCCAAAAACATTTCAAGGAAAATTACTAATGAGATTAGTAGGTCTTATTGAGACACGCACGCACACGCACAGATGCACATATATTGACCCCATTCGGTCAGACACTGACCATGAGTTTGCACCTAGAGAGTTACCCTCTGAGGCACAAGTCTGGGCAAGGTTGTTTTATGGAAGACCAGCAGTCGCCCAAAGACCACAGATGCACAAACATACACATATACATACAAACATATGTACATAGATATATACATACATATATATACAGACATAGATACATACATACGTACGTACATACATACATACGTAAGTATATACACATATACACGTACACATTTTTATCTTTTACTTGTTTCAGTCCTCTGACTGCGGCCATGCTAGAGCACCGCCTTTAGTCGAACTAATCGACCCCAGGACTTATTCTTTGTAAACCTAGTACTTATTCTATCGGTTCTTTTGCCGAACCGCTAAGTTACGAGGACGTAAACACACCAGCATCGGTTGTGAAGCGATGGTGAGGGGTCAAACAGACACAAACAAACACATACACACACACAGACACACACACACGCACGCACAGGCACAGGCACACACACGCACGTGCGCGCACCTATATATATATGTAAAACGGGCTTCTTTCAGTTTCCGTCTACCAAATCCACTCACAGGGCTTTGATCGACTCGACACTATAGTAAAAGACACTTGCCGAAGGTACCACGCAGTGGGACTGAACCCGGAACCATGCACACATGTATATACATGTAAACATATACACATGTAGATGTACACATATACAGATATGTTTCTTTATTAGCCACACAGGGCTGCACACAGATAGAACAAATTACAAGGTAGAGCTTTTCTTTTGAAGGTATTAAAAAAAATAAAAAAATAAAAAAAAAAAAAGGAAGGGGGAGGTTCGATCAAAAGGGATCGTAAAAGGAGAGAAAGAGGACAAAAATAAGGGGGGTTAAAAAAAAAAAAAAAAAAAGGGGGGGAGAGGAAAAAAAAATGATCAATAGGGATCGTTATCACGGAAATGTCAATATGAAGTGTAAAGGGGAGGACAGGTGAGGTTTACCCGTGGAAAGAAAAGCCTGCGGAAAAGACCACGGTAACCTCGGTCAATGAAGTCACATTTTATATTTCTTTTTTTTTTTTTTTTTTTTTTTTGCAAATAAGCAACTCTCTGTTTTCGATTTCTGGGTTCATAGGACTATGCTCAAGGTGGCTTCGTCATTCATACGTGCCATTCTTGCTACATTCACCCATCTTTTTTTAAAACATTCGCTAGACAAAACTTGCCTCTCTACTCTCACTTTCCTTTTCAAGTGGTACTTGAAGAAGTTGATGAGAGATTGACCAGAGAGGAAAGTGTTTGTCTCCAATCCTTTCAGACGCGTCCACCAGATACATTCTTTCGCCATAGCCACAAGGATGATGAAAATAGCTCTTCCTTCCCGTTTGAAGGAAGGAGGCGTGACAATATTGACGATAGACTCAGCTGATAAACCGAC
Organism: Octopus sinensis; assembly: GCF_006345805.1. Classification (NCBI taxonomy): domain Eukaryota; kingdom Metazoa; phylum Mollusca; class Cephalopoda; order Octopoda; family Octopodidae; genus Octopus; species Octopus sinensis. The sequence goes on from NC_043015.1 coordinate 19,518,440, forward strand.
TCGTCCCACACGTGACAGCAGTTGTTCGACATAAGGCCACAGGTCGGAAATTGTTGGACACTGAACGAGTGCGTGCAGAACGGTTTCGTCGCTCTGACCGCATCTCGGGCAGGTCGGGCCCGTGTTTCTCGAGCCGTGTCTGTAGAGCTTATCCCGAACGGGTAGCGCTTCTCGGTAGCACTGCCAGGCCAGGGATCTCTGGAAGTTGTCCATGGGCCCTGGCCCGAAAGTCGTCCCGAACAGGCGGTCAGGTACTCCTCGTCGACGTCCAGGTTCGCCCCGAGCTCGTCGTCGTACCTCCCCTCCACTAAACCCCTATAGAATGCTTTGGTTGTGTTGAAGTCACTTAAGGTCGACCCAGGACGGCAGAGTTGCTTGAGAGCAACGCGATACTCGCGGTGCCATTCGCCCTTCCTCGGCCTCTTTTTGATCCACGACTGCAGTTCGGTCATGGAGACGAGCTGCGGGAAAGCGTGCCTCACAAACGGCGACCACACCTGTTCACCGTCGTCTACATAGAGCCAGAGATGTCGCAGTCTCAGCGCGTGTCTGCGCATCATCAACCACGGCATGCCCAGCCCTCCTTATAGATAGATAGATAGATAGATAGATAGATAGATAGATAGATAGATAGATAGATAGATAGATAGATAGATAGATAGATAGATAGATAGATAGATAGATAGATAGATAGATAGATAGATAGATAGATAGATAGATATGTTTCTTTATTGGCCACACAGGGCTGAACACAGACGGGACAAATTACGAAGTAGAGCTTTTCTTATTGGGGATAAAAAAAAGGGCGGTAGGTTTTCGATCAAAAGGGATCGTTAAAAAAAACGATCAATAGGGAACGTGTATCACAGAAATGTCATGATGTAAAGTGTAAAGGGGGAAGCAGATGAGGTTTATTTGTGGTAAGAAAAGCCTACGGACAAGACCACGGTAACCTCGGTCAATATTGTCACATTTATTTGCAAGTAACTCTGTTTTAAATTTTTCCGGCGATAGATAGATAGATAGATAGATAGATAGATAGATAGATAGATATATAGATAGATAGATAGATAGATAGATAGATAGATAGATAGATAGATAGATAGATAGATGGATAGATAGATAGTAATGTATATGTATACTGTATATCGTGTGTGTGTGTGTGTGTGTGTGTGCGCGCGCGCGCGCTTGTGTGTGTGCGCGCGTGTGTGTGTGTGCGCGCGCGTGCGTGCGTGCGTGCAAATAGTAGTTCAAGTGCTACTTTTATGATTACTGCTTCGTATAAGTTCTGAAAAGTATGTGATTGATTCACAGGAAGTGAAGAAACAGTGACCTGGCATGTCCTGAAGAAATAAGAATGGTATCAAGAACGGTGCCTTGACCTACTTATAATATTCTCAGCGGAATAAAAGGATTTTGATAAATGTGGCTAGCTCATTGTAAAATGGAGAGAAATATTTCAGGCCAGTCTTGCGACATTTCTGACGATGGACTGAGTACTTCACCAATGTCTGGAATCTAAAAATGATTATAGTTCTCTATCGAAATAGCTTTTCAATGTGAAAATGAGTTTCTTCTATAGTAACAGACGATAAGTGATTCCTCACCTTGGAGTGAATTAAGGATACGTTCTATGACAACATTTGTAACAATGAACGCGTAATTAGCGAGGATTACAAACGGGTGGGGAAATATGGTCTTGGAGCTCTCTGCAAATATCAAATCGTGACGTAGAATACAAACTGGTGAACCAGTGCTCGTACCAAGCAATTGGACTACTGGAGTGACTGCATAGCCAGTGCATGCACACACACATATACACGCATGTATGTATATATGATAATGATGATGATGATGATGTATATGGGCTTGTCGTCGTAGATTGCTTATGTACATATAACAGTATCATCATCATCATTATCATGATGCTTTACGTCCGATCTTTCGTGTTTGCACGATTTGGACGGATTTTCACCTGCACAGCGTCTCGCCACTCGTTACCGTTCTTCGTCATTTTTTTTTCCGTACTGTTCTTTATCTTCTTCTGATCAGACATCAAAGATAAACTTCTTCCCATATCTTCCTCGTCGTTTTCTTTCGTAGGTTTTTTTTTCTCCCATTTGGATTGTTTAGTACTTTTTCACCTAAATTTTCACCACCATACGTTTCACATGTCTGTAGCAGCGCTATCTGCCGTTGTATTCTCGGTTCATTTGCGTCCGTCAGTCATATACGTAAATATTATGCATCTAGTGGAGCACGTACTTTTTTTTTAAGCCATCACACATGCTCTGTATTCGATACACGTGATTTGCTACTATACTTCATCGATCTTCGTTATCAAATATCATACAACATAACTTTCACTTGGAAAGAGAACCGCTTTCTTTCCACTACAGTTTAGAGCTTCTGAATTCTTACTTTTCCTATTCCATTATTACGCTGGCTACTAAGCTTTCAGACCATCCAACACCACCGCCAGTCCGGTCAATTAGGAAACAAGAGTTACCAGCTATTTCTAAGGGAGACTTCTGAACATTTGAAATAATTATTTCACAGGTATTGTTATTAATAATTATTCCCGTTCATCTGCAACATACGAACTCTTCCTTCTCTGTTAGCCCGACTGTGTACCCAACCATACTTCTTGTGCAGCCAAAACTTATATTGGATGCACTGTATAGGATTCCTACCTCCTCTTTTGATCAAAATCATGACTACTTCCCAACAAATGGTAGTATATACATTATTTACATTATTTACATTGTTTACATTTGACGGATATTTGTCCTCATCTTATTTGTTGTTAACACAACGTTTCGGCTGATATATCAGCGGGAAAACTCGTGCTACAATGAGGGCCAAAATGACAAGGATATACCCTTCGTAGATTGGGTTCACTAGATGGCGCTATACTGCCGAAAGCTGAAGAATTCTTTATCATCATCAGTCAATATGGAATGCACTGCAGTGCAAGCTACATGTAAAAATGCCTCTTGAGTGTGTACTAGTGTGTGTGTGTGTGTGTGTGTGTGTGTGTGTGTGTATGTGTGTGTGTGTGTGTGCTGGTGTTTGTGTGGGGGGGGGGGCTGCGAAGCTGGTGTGTGCTGGTGTGGGGGGCACGCGAGTGTGTGCGTGCATATATGTGTGCGTGCGTATATGAAGGCATTACTGACTTTAGTTTATCAATTCCTATAAAGCTACCACCCAACTTTTCTCCACTTTACTCACCACTCAGCCGTTTTTTTCTCTCCAGTTTGGTTCCTGCTTTTTCGACTCAACCTCAGTACCCCGCCTCCAGTTATTTTTAGGATGCCTTCTCTTCTGACTCTTTCTGGGTCCCAGGTCAGGCAGGTCAGGAAGCGAAAGTGTAATACAGGATATTGTTTTCCTTAAGCTGCGACCTATCCATCTCCCTTTGCGTTCAGGATCTTTTCTTCTACGTTTCCCTTGGGGAATGTTTTCCTCTTCCGTGTCACATTGGCTTCAAACTTCTGTAACTTTGCTTCTTTTCCTAAGTAGAGGTCTTGGCCTAATGCAAACCCTTTTCTACTTCTGGGAAGAGGTGGTCGATCCTCATCTGGCGCCTTTCTTTTGACCTATCCAGTATGGAGTGACCCAATCAGAAGCTTGTACTATGCTGGAATACTCCTCAGGGTCGGTAAGGAATTGGACCTTATGGTGGATATGAATGGTAGAAATTCTTAAAATTTGGATGCCATTATTTAACTCCATATGCATATGAGCCTCTATGTATACTTGTATGTATATATATTGTAGCATGCAATGTATGCATATTTGCATGTACGATGCATGTTTGTTTGTAGGTACTTATGAGCCTATATCACATTTAAAGTTTTAACTTTATAAATACAGATGTTTGTATGAATATATGTGTGTATGTGTGCATGTATGTGGTAACATGTATGTACGTATGTGTGTATGTATAAATGTAAGAGCGACCATTTTTTTTTCTTTATGTTGAAAGGATAATCACCAGCTTAGTGACAGATTAGCAATAAACGATAAATTTGATATGCAAAATAAGCGCAGAAAATCTTTAGATATAAAGATTAATGTAGGGAAAAAGACCGACCAACCAATCAGACGATACTACAGACAGACATTAAAATGTAATAAATGGAATAGCTTTTTCTGATTGAAAATCAAAGAAACATACAAATACTAAAACAAAAGACTGGACGGAAAAAATTTCTTCTGCTACGTTTGGCTACTAAAAGCTGAGCAAGAACTGGCGAGGTGGTGTTTAAAAATGATTATAGTTCCTGTTTAGAAATAGCTTTTCACTGTGAAAATGTCTGTCGTCTTTAGTAGCAGACGATAAGTAATATATTTTATTGATTTTTATATTTTATTTTTTAAATTTAATTACCGTATTTTCTGCCTCATGAGATGTTAATATATTTTAGTTTCGTTTTGTTTTAACTCTTTCCTTTATATTATTTTCTTATTTTCTTTGTTTCAAGAAATTCATTTGAAGACATTATCCCGAAAAGTCTTATCATCATATTTACGATGTCTAAGCAGGATTATAGTATAACATAATATAATAATATATGATATAATATAATATGATATAATATAAATCATTATATAACTTAAACAACAATTTTGCTCGTCTTCACCGACAAACGAATAGCAAAAGAAGTAATGAACGTTATTTTTAGATGACGTATAACACAACCGCGCCATTTTTCTTTCTTTTCTTCTTTTCCTTTAATGTATGGCCACTGTATATCACAGGAACTTACAACGAATAAACCAATGAAGAACCATATACGCGGTTGCTCGACGGGTTAGAATTAGCAGTTAAATTTACCTTAAATCACATTATTTTTTTAAAAGGTAATACACGTGTAAGATAATGACTTCTGAAGTATATAATATCTAAAAAAAAAAACCCAGGTATAAGACGGTTTTCCACGTTGTCATTTCTGGCGCCGCACTTCTGGCGCCGCCTAGTTGGCGTTGCTGATTTGATGCTGACTTATTTGACATCAGATGTGTTTTTTTCGTTTTATGTATGTGTGACAATAATGTTTACTATTACGTATGTATATGTGTTTGTGTGTATATGCATATGTATGTATATATGTATGTGTGTATATATATATATGCGTGTGTGTGTGTGTGTGTGTGTGTATGTGTGTGTGTGTGTCTGTGTGTGTGTGTGTGTGTGTGTGTGTGTGTGTGTGTGTGTGTGTGTGTGTTTATGTAAGTATATTTCTCTCTATATGTATGAGGAGTGGAAAAGTGCTTATGTCAATTATTTTCAATTAACAAATTGTAACGTCTCCTTCTCTCCTTCTCTCTCCCTCTTTCTATCTCCATGAGAATAGTTCTGCATAATACTATACATATAATGCATTATGTATAATAGTAAAGTTTAATAAGTATCTGATTAGACACAACATATTCAACCATTTTAATTTATACAGTTCTTAAGTAATTTATCGTACTCAGTCCTCTGTATGTAGAGTGGTTCGAAGTGGAACGGTATTGAAACAGTTTTAACCAATATTAAACTTATGCTGTACTGATATCTTCCTCTTCTTCGTGAGCACCGCCAGCAATTTTTTTCCTCTGTCTTCCCTTCTCGGGATCTTTCCTTCTCCTTTGTTTCCGACGAAGAGCTCCGCTCGCAATGTTAAACCCTCCTTCTTCCCTTCTGTCCTGAGCGTCCAATAATACTTTATTTGTTCCACGTCCTCGCGTTGGTGTGTTTTTTTTTGTGTTTTCTTTTTGTGTTTTCTTGTTTGGATTAACTATATATATATATATATATGTTAATAAAATAGAATATATGCATATATATAAACATATATGTACGTACCTACCTCTACATGTACATATACACGCATATATGTGTACAGGACACCAAAGGGACGTCGAACACATAGAGAGACGAAACACATAGACACAAACCAAGGAACAAGACAAGCAAAAAAAAAAAAAAAAAAAAAGGGAGAGATACAGGACAATAAGCACAACGAAAAATCCCCTTCTTCAGTCGCTAAGATTTCATCTACTAAACGTTTCGAAGGATAAAAGCGAGACGTATACTTCGAAGAAAAATTCCTTCCCGCGAAAAGCAAATCAATTAAAATTCTGAGATCTTTTCGCAGAGGGGTAAAAAAAAAAAAAAGCAAGACGGTAACGACAGTACAAACATATAAACAGTAAAAAATATATATATAAACAGTGGAAAAATAAATATATAACAGTGAGAGACAAGACAAGGAGAACAAGATAAGAAGGGCTGTTAACGCCAGACGAAAAAAGTATTGTAAACGCTGGATTATAGTGGAAGACAGAGAGGGAAATTTTGTCAACCAGAAGCCTTGCGAGGCGGGCGAGAAAGGACAGGAAGCAGTTACGACGGAAGTATCGTCGCAGATGGATGACGGGAATGGGGGAGGAGGAGCAAGAGGAAGAGAGAGAAGAAGGGGGATGGTGCGAGGAGACCATGAAGAATGGTGAAAGGGAGAGAGAGAATGAAGAATGAGAGAGAGAGGAAGAGACAAGTCAAGTGAGGGAAAAAAAGACGAAAAAGGGAATGGGAGAGAAAGAAAGAAAGATGCAGAGTCGCGTGAGAGTTAATATCAAGGCTAACTTGATAAACAGAACAATCTTACTTAGTAGGGTGCGTGCGTTTAATCGTATAATATGTTAATAAAATAGAATATATGCATATATATAAACATATATGTACGTACCTACCTCTACATGTACATATATATATATATATATATATATATATATATAGGAGCAGGAGTGGCTGTGTGGTAAGTAGCTTGTTTACCAACCACATGGCTCCGTGTTCAGTCCCACTGCGTGGCACCTTGGGCAAGTGTCTTCTACTATAGCCTCGGTCCGACCAAAGCCTTGTGAGTGGATTTGGTAGACGGAAACTGAAAGAAGCTCGTCGTATATATGTATATATATATATGCGCGTGTGTGTGTTTGTGTCTGTGTTTGTTCCCCTAGCATTGCTTGACTACCGGTGCTGGTGTGTTTGTGTCCCCCTTACTTAGCAGTTCGGCAAAAGACACCGATAGAATAAGTACTGGGCTTACAAGAGAATAAGTCCCGCGGTCGAGTTGCTCGATTAAAGGCAGTGCTCCAGCATGGCCGCAGTCAAATGGCTGAAACAAGTAAAAAGAGAAAAATAGAAAGATATATATATATACACATATAAGCTTTCGCTTAAGGTTTTCTTGTTTTGATGGTGTTTATTATTATTTGTTGTTATTATTGTTTTACTTATAGAAAACTAAGACAATCCTTTGTCAGTTCCTTGGGTTTTCGCGGTCAGATTTTTCGTCCATCAAAAGCAAGAGATTGTGAGAGATCAGTCTTATTGTCAGCAATGGAGTGATCACATGAGTAGTTGTGATGTTCATACTTTCCCCAGTTATTTACGATATAAATGAATTTCGTCTTGGAATCGGCGGCTACCAATGAGATTTTTGCTTCTTTCTTATTATCTATTGTTTGTCTTGGGAACAGAATCTGAAGATACAAAAGAAGCAACATAGTGTCGCATATTTATAAGTTTTTCACTCAATGCCTTCAAGACATTCGCTATAAAAGAATAAAGAATTTAAATAATGATTTGGTTTACCATTTTCTTAGAGTATAAAGAGAAGGAATTTATGTGAGATAATGTTGTTTGTTTATTTGTGTTTCACGTTGAAGAATGACCAGAGAGGTGTGAACGTTGACATTTTGTTATGTGACATTATTAACCGACATTAGACAATACCACAGTGGAAGGCATTGTTACTTCGTAGTAAAATATGAGTCTACTTCTGTGTATGGAGCAGGGTGTTCATACGCACACACAGAGATAGATAGATAGATAGATAGATAGATAGATAGATAGATAGATAGATAGATAGATAGATAGATAGATAGATAGATAGATAGATAGATAGATAGATAGATAGATAGATAGATAGACAAATAGATAGATACATACATACATACATACATACATACATACATACATACATACATACATATGTATTATTCATGTATAAATATGTACATAAATATATACTTCTTTTTTTTAATTGTTTGACATTTGACTGCGACCATGCTGGAGCACCGCCTTTAGTCGAACAAATTGACTCCAGGACTTATTCTTTGTGAGCCTAGTACTTATCCTATCGATCTCTTTTGCCGAACCGCTAAGTTACGTGGACGTAAACACACCAACATCGGTTGTCAAGCGTTGATGGAAGGACAAATACAGACACACAAACAAATACACACACACACACACACACACACACATATATATATATATATATATAAGACAGGCTCCTTTCAGTTTCCGTCTACCAAATCCATTCACAAGGCTTTGGTCGGCCAGAGGCTATAGTACAAGACACTGGCCCAAGGAGCTACACACACACACAAATGTATATCGATGAAAAGAAAACGGGATACACACACATACATGCACACACACACACACACACACACACATACACATACACACACACACACACTGATATGTGTGTGTGTTTCGTATTCAGTTTATTGAGGCCCATTCTGTAGAACAAGACATTCGATTTCCTAAACACATTGTTGTTGGGAGAATAGAGACAACAACAATAAATTCAGTTAATTTTCTCGACTTTTGCAAATGTCTTTTGCATATTTGGACTGCTTTTTGGTTTTTTGGTTTTGTTTTGTTTTGTTTCTTCTATGTTTTATATACATTGCATTGTCTCTTGGTCTTTTTCTTTTTGTTCTTTTCTTTTTCTCTCTCTGAATTCGTTGAGAACCGGTTTGTTCACACAAAACCAGTTTCCAACCAAGAAATAAACAAAAACAAAAAGAGAGAATTTTTTTTTTGTCAACATTCAGATACCAAAAAACCATGACAGAATCATCAAACACCAAACTTTAGAAAAATATAGGCGTTGTGTTTTCTTTTATTTTGTTTTGTTTTTTTTTTCTTTGATCATTTTTTATAATTTTGTTTTATCCTGCCCTTCATACAGACAAAACTCGAAAAAATTCCAGAGAATAATATAGTTTTTTTTCTTTCTTCTTTAAGAATCTGAAATGATCAAGGTCATTGTTGTTGAATTAACTTAGCTTAAGACTAAATAGTAATAAATACAAATGTATTTCAACGATGTCGTCAAAACCCTCGTCATCGCCATTGGTGGTATCATGTTGTTGATGTTGTTTAGTGCAGACCAGCTCTGATTGCGCAGGCTTATCATATAATAATCTACTGCAGCGATGGCTCACTTCAGACCGGTTTCATGCCAGACAATTTTTCCACCAACCATAAAGTGCATATTATATAATTTGATAATTACAAATATAACACATATGTATTACAGATGAAGGGGCATGGCCTAGTGGTTAGAGTGTTGAACTCACCTTCGCGCGATCGCGGTTTCAATTCCCGGACCGAGTGGTGTGTTGTGCTCTTGAGCAAAACACTTCATCTCACGTTGATCTACGATCACTTTGACAATTGATGTGTGGTACAACATGCACCTATTAACGAAATGTCGATTTGATGGGGAGAATGAGCTAATGTACTGCGCATGCGCTTGATCACAATAAAAGAATTATTTGTGCCGGTTGTTCAGGAAGAAATTGCAGCATCGTCTTTCTCAGACTACGAGAGACCACCAGCATTCACATATTACGAGGTCTGATCAATAAATATCCGGATTGTTGCTATAGTAACGAAGCTAAAGCACACAGAGTGAAACCACGTGGCACAGATTGACCATGAACTCTTTTGTGCCTGCGCACCAAGTTTTAACATTTTAGCTCACTTCCCTTGTTTACAGCAGTGCTTGGAAGTAACGTGTGTAGCGTATGATTGTCGCATTGACCATGACAGAGAAAGTTGTAAAAGCGACACCTGCTCAGAGACCTACGCAAAGGTGCAGAAAACGTATGAAGAGGAGTGTATGAGCCGCACACAGGTGTACGAGTGGTTCAGGCGTTTCCAAGATGGCCGAAGAAATGTCGACATTGACGAACGTTCTGGGAAACTCGCAACCAGCGGAACAGAACCGAGAAAAACATCGCAGATGTGCGTGCAGCTGTGAGGGGAAATCGTCGAGTCACCATCTGTGAGTTATGAGAGGATGTGCAGATAAGTTACAATTCAGTTCAGTCCATTATCACTGAAGATTTGGGTATGGGACGCAACTTTATGTCAAAACTGCTTTCAGCTGACCAAAAAGACACCCAGGTTTCAGTTGCACAAGATCTTGAATGTGTCGATAACGATGAAAGCCTTTTGAAAACTTTGCGAAGGCTTCTGAACAGGTAACGCGAAGCTTTTGGCAAAATTTGATACAGATTCTCTGCTCAACTTTCTATCATGTTCAATGCGACGGTCACACGCTACACACCTTCCTTCCAAGCACTGCTATAAACAGTGGAAATGAACTAGAATGTTAAACCTTTGGGAGCATGTACAGCAGAGTTCAAGGTCAATCTGAGCCAAGCGGCTTCATTCTGCGTGCTTTCGCTTCGTAACTACGGCAACAGTCCGGATAATTATTGATCAGACCACGTACATATAATAGACAGAGACAGGCAGACAAAACAGAAAAGTCACAAACAGACAAAACAGAAGAGTCACTTAGACAGACAGACAGACAGACAGACAGACAGACAGACAGACAGACAGATAGATAGATAGATAGATAGATAGATAGATAGATAGATAGATAGATAGATAGATAGATAGATAGATAGATAGATAGATAGAACTCGACAGCCTTTGATCACAGAATGTTGAGACGGAAGTGTTCGTTAATAATACATTGTTGTGGCTGCTTGCTGTGGTGAGCTGCACAACCGCATAGTACCTATCCGCAGTTAGATGGATTACATATTTTGTGTTGGTCACTGGAAATGTACCGTGAGTTGGACAAGACTTCTATCTTTTACTTTCAAACCATTCCAACAATAAGGAAGAGCAGAGGAGGAGGAGGACGACGACGACGACGTGAAGAGGACGACGGGGAGGAGGACGAGGAAGGAGATTAGGAAAAAGAGGAAGAGGAGGAAGAAGAAAAGGAGGAAAAGAAGGAAGAAAGGGGAAGAAGAGGAAGAAGGGATAGAATAAAATTGGATTATTTCAGTATGATTCGACACAATCCAATCCTTCCTCGGCCGTCCCGTATAATTTTGTATACCTAGGACTACAACTGGCCAATGTGTTCCTGTTGCTTGAAGGCAGGGAGCAAAATAAGAGGAGTGCTGGGGGGGGGCACTACTAAACACATTCAAGATCATTTCTTATTAGGCTTGCCAACCAGAATGCCCCACGGGCCGCATGCGGCTCCACATTCCTAATTTTTTTATAATTCTTTCAGGCATGGTTGTGTGGTAAGTAGCTTACTTACTAACCACTTGGTTCAGGTTTCAGTCCCACTACGTGTCACCTTAGGCAAGTGTCTTCTGCTTATAGCCTCGGGCCGACCAACGCCTTGTAAATGCATTTGGTAGACGGAGACTGAAAGAAGCCCGTCGTATATATATATATGTGTGTGTGTGTGTGTGTGTGTGTGTGTTTTCCCCCCACCGTCGCTTAGCAACCAATGCTGGTGTGTTTACGTCCCAGTAACTTAGCGTTTCGGCAAAAAGAAGCCAATAGAATAAGTACTAGGCTTACAAAGAATATGTCCTGAGGTCCATTCGTTCGACTATAAAGGCGGTGCTCCAGCATGGCCGCAGTCAAATGACTGAAACCAATAAAAAAGATTTTAAGAAAAAAAGAATATAGACAGTATTGAATGAGAGTTACAAAACTAAGGTATGTCGGCTGTCTGTCTGTCTGTCTGTCTGTCCTGTCCTGTCCTGTCGCCAGGGGTCACGATTAACAGTCGGCAGTATAAGGTATACCACCATCATCATCATAGATATCATGATCAGCAGCAACACTATCAACGTCTTTATCGTCGACGTCGTCGTCATACAAAACAGCAGCAGCAGCAGCAGCAGCAGCAGCAGCAACAGCAGCAGCAGCAGCAGCTTCGACACAGCGAACGTATTGTTGTCAGCTTATATGAAGAGAACTTAGAGGTATTTAGGGCTGACAACACAAGCTAATGGGTCAGGGTGAGACAGCGGGGGCGGAGAGCCGCATACGTAATGCATACGTAACACACACACAAAGACACACACACACACACACACACACACACACACACACACACACACACACACACACACACACACACACACACACAAAGACATTTATACAAACACGTTCGCACCGACACACTGACGGATAATAGATATTTACGAAAAGGAAAACAGACAAATAGACACATAAGAATATGTGTATGATTTAGTTATACAAACACACACACACACACACACACACACACACACACACATAGAGTATTTGCATGTGTCTGTGTGTGTCAAATTAGTGTTTATATGTATGTGTGTGTAAAATGAGTGTTTATATGTGTGTATGTGTGTGTGTGTGTGTGTGAAATTAGTGTTTATATGTATGTGTGCGTTTGTGTGTGAAATTACTGTTTATATTTATGTGTGCGTTTGTGTGTGAAATTAACGTTTATGTGTGTGTGTGTGTGTGTGTGTGTGTGTGTGTGTGTTGTGTGTGTGTGTGTTGTGTGTGTGTGTATGTGAGTCTGAAATTAGTGCTTATATGTGTGTGTATATGTGTGTGAAATTAGTGTTTATGTGTGTGTGTGTGTGTGTCTGTGTGTGAAATTAGTGCTTATATGTGTGTGTGTATGAAATTAGTGTTTATATGTGTGTGTGTATGTATGTGTGAAATTAGTATTTATATGTGTGTGTGTGTGTGTATGAAATTAGTGTTTATATGTGTGTGTGTGCGTGTGTACGTGTGTGTAAACGTACACATGCATAAACACCAGACACACAAACACTTCATGCGTTAGTGACTTCGGCTTTGTTTCCTAACAGCTTGATAACCGATGCTGGTTAATTTACGTCACTTGTCTCTGTAGTGACTTATCAGTTTGGGCAACAAATGTGCCTTAAAAATATTTAATGAGGATAATGGCGATATCATCGACCAAATCTTTGAAGGTGGTGCCTCAGTAGTTAAGAAGAAAAAAAACTATATATACATGTGTGGTGTGTGTGAATACATACGTTTATGTAGAGAGAGAGAGAGGGAGAGAGAGGGAGAGAGAGAGAGAGAGAGAAGAATGTGAAACAGTTCAACATATTTTTGCTTCACAAGCCAACGTCACGTATTTCTTTCTGTCAGATTATGTCACAGAACCGGTTCTTCTACATTAAGCTTCGACCTCTGACTGAATAAATCTGTAAGATTTGATCGGGTTTAACAATTACGGCAACATTCACACTGCTTATAACGATACATAGACAGACAGATAGACAGGCACACACACACACCACACACACACACACACAGCCAAGAAGCTGGATAGAGAGACGGACAGACGGACAGAAGACAGCTAGCCAGACAGATAAACAGACCACAAGAGAGATAGAAAAACAGACAGCTAGACAGAGAAACAGACAAACAGACAGACAGACAGAGAAACAGACAGACAGACAGACAGACAGGCAGACAGACAGACAGACAGACAGACAGACAGACTGGCGGACGGACGGACGGACGGACGGACAGACGGACGGACGGACGGACGGACAGACGGACGGACAAAGGTAAATACCAGGCAGCTACCAGAATGAATACTATCAACGATTCCGTCTTCAGAAACGTGACAATCTTCACTTCTCACTTCTAGCAAGGATATCCACCAAAGTAAACATCGTATGTTCATATCTTCTGCTCTTCGAGAATTTACACTGCTCCATTTCAAAGTAATTCTCGGCTGATCTTTGAAACGCGTCTCTGGTCTTCTCTAGCCAGGCGTTGACCATATCGTAGCTGATTGTAACAAGTCAGAACTATTAGAATGGATTTAATGTACCCGATATGGGTTCGGCGGTGGACTTCTGTGTTCGTAATCCTACTTCGTCAGGGTAACTGGAAAAGTCTTTCCAGAAGTCTCGACAGTTGACACATTAAAAACCTGAAGATTTTTTGACTTCCAGCTTCTTATTAGGTCAGCAGTATGTGGTCCACGCCTCTCATTAATGCACATACATTTGTTTCATCAGTATTTATTCTATTGATTTGGCGTTTAACGATGTTTGTAATAATTGAGATCTTAAATAATGTGGATATATTTTTATAATGTTTATTTGCCAATTTAGGTGTGGTTGTTTCCTTCGTCTTTCTTGCGTCGGCCTCACACGACGAGGCTCGAATGCGCTCTCAACGTTGAGATGCAGCAGCTGCCTCTTCTCAGTTGCGCGGCAGCAGCCATCTACTACACCCTCAGATGTGAGTCGGAGGGGATGGGCTTCGCTAGATCCCTCTTAAGATTCCGAAAGTGATCCGAGTACTCGTAGCCGACGACCTTGTATCCTCAACTGGAAAAACCCTGGACTCTGGTGGACCTAGAGATTAGGAACGACTGTTTTACTTTGCTCTCCTCGCCCTTGGTCTCCCCAAAACCGTTGGCGATCGAGATGGCCTGTCGGCAACGGCCTTGGTCCGGGCCAATATCTCGGCCTTGGTCCGGGCCATACCCCGCGTGTCCGAGTATGCAACACTCCGCTCATTCGTGCGCCTGCAGTCTTCTACCCCTGACGCTAGCTTAAAGCCTTTATCCTATCGTTGGGCAATGTCTTCCGGAGGCTCGTGGCCAAGCTCACCTGCAGATCTATCACCCCTGAACTTGGTGAGGAACTCAGCCCGGTGCAGCGGGAGCCGAACACGCCGCTAGAGAATTCTTCGATGACCGTCCCCCTCAGCTGACATCGAGCGATTCCAAGCACCTCATTGTCAAGCTTGACATGAAAAATGCATTCAACTATCTGTGCCGTGACAACATGCTTCAGGCCTGCTTCAGCCGTGACATGTCGGTCTACCCACTGTCTTACATGTCGTAC
This sequence comes from Octopus sinensis, assembly GCF_006345805.1. Lineage (NCBI taxonomy): Eukaryota > Metazoa > Mollusca > Cephalopoda > Octopoda > Octopodidae > Octopus > Octopus sinensis. Next base: position 19,533,449 of record NC_043015.1, read on the forward strand.
GGATCTCCGAACATACTCCTCACCTCAGAGAATGTCATACTATCTTCAACTGATGTTCAACAAGGTAATCCATAAGGCACCCTCCTGTTCGCTCACGAGGTGAACAGCATTGTTCGAAGTATCTCGACTTCTTTCAACATCCGGTACCTGTTAGAGAGTGCCTGTCACGATCTCTGGTCCGTGGTTTCCGCTCTGGCAGGGATCGACCTCGAGATTAACTCGTCCCAGTCGGAGGTCGAGAACGTCAATCACGAAAGCAGAGGGCTTCGCAACCACCGTCACGGGCATGCGTTCATTATTTCATCAGGTACAAGTGACTTTAAAAAAGAACGTCCTCATTTTCGGTTCACTGATCCTCCTGCCTGCCCTTCGCTCCACCCTCAAGTCTAGGCTTCGCCAGTTTGAAACACTGGCGATCAAGCTGAATGTGATCGGCACCCATCCAGCTCTGTTCCTGTTAAGGAACTGCTTCACCATACCGAAGTTATTGTATATACTCCACAGTGACTCTTGCTACAGTCACGCATCTCTCCTCATAGGTTTCGACGCCCGTATCCAAGTGAAATGCAACGCTTGATTTGACGGCACTGGGTAGCAAGAAGTCACCTTACCCGTCAAATATAACGGGCTTGAGTTCCGATCTCACTGGTTCTGCCGGTTCTTCTCTCATCGGCGGCCTCAACAGGGTTCTCCACAACATAACTGAAACTACTGAGATCGGAGAGCGCGAGGTGGCCTACGATACATGGAGTTAGCTCGGCCTGCACCCTGCGGACGTCCATCCCCATCTCCCCTCTGTGGACGTCCGGTTCTCCCGAAACAAACGAGACCCCATCCAGTGTAACGTGATTTCGGACGAGTTAGTACGCCGACTTTTAACTGACACAGTCTGGCATGTTTCCGTTCAGCGTCCAAACCTCACAGAGGAGCCTGGCTCAATGAAGTGCCATCAATCGCGATTGGTACCCCGCTCCATACCGACTGTCTGCGCATCAGTGTTACCTTAAGGCTTTGGCCTGCAGATTTGTGAGCCTCACAAACGCCGTTGCGAATCCACTGTGGGTCCTTTCAGCTTCCACCCATGGTTATGCTATTATAGTGCTAGCTACCGCCAATGCCATGTCGTTCTTAACGAGACCATAAGGTATGGCCTGGACGCCGTAGGTTTCCCTTTCCAGCACGATCCAGCGGAGCTAGACCAAGGTAGTGATAAAAGGCCTGACGGTATGACAATTTTCCAGTTCCGTGGTCTTAGGCCTCTCATCTAGGATGCCACTTGCTGTGACACCTTCTCCAGCGGCAACTTGGTGTGTTCAGCTACCATCACAGACTCTGCTGTTCCTTCGGCCGAGAAGAGCAAACAGTCAAAATATCGACAGCTCTCTAACGGGTTTAGGGTCAAGCCTGTAGCAGAGAACACCACCGGTGTTCTCAGCCCCGGACCATATCCCTGGTCACCACCATCGGAGCGGAGGTAGTTATCCGCAAGAACGAGCCCCGCAAGTCAGAGTGGTGGTAATAGTGCATTTCCCTCACCATCCTCCGGGGCAACGCTATCTCTATTTTGTCTGCTTGGAGTATGAGGCGATCTGACAAGCCTTTTTAGATATTTCTCTGCTGTGAGGTGAGGAAAGACATGGTGATTTAGGCAGGGCCTTTCCAATCAATTCATTGAGCATTATTGCTTAAATTAATATGGTAAAGAGTAAAATTATGCCAACGAACGATTTCAATACAAAATAATTATGCCGCGATACTGAATCGAAAATTTATTTATATATATATCTTTATATATAAAAGTCAAGTTGTGTGTCTGTCTCCTACGATTTAGATTCCTAACTACTCCCACATTTTGCGGTGCAGTTTAACCAAAACCGGCTATCTTATAGTCGTGATTCATATCGAGCCCTTCTGGGTATTAGCGCGCATCTACGATTTAAAAAATAAATTTACCATCATTTTTTTTCCATTTTAATGCATTTTTTCGCTATTATATAAGGGAAGTAACTCTCTAAAAATGTCTACGAAGAGTCAACGATTAAAAAAAAATTTACCATCATTTTTTTTGCTATTTTTTTGCTATAACTCTCTAAAAATGCTTATATAGTTATTTCCCTTACAAACCCGAGCAACGCCGGGCGATACTGCTAGTATATAATATATAAATAATATATATGTGTATATGTATATACATACACATATATATATATGGATATATGGGTACAGGACGTCATAAACCGTAAACAACATGAAATACGAAAACAAAAGAGTTGAATACATAAACAACGAGAGAAACAAATGGAAAACAGGACAAGTAACATAAAAAAATGACCTTTCATCAGCTGTCGGCTGTCCATCTACTCCTCACTTCGAATATTGAATGACAATATGAGTTTTCGAAGGGCAGTTGCTCCCGCAAACCAAAATAAAATTTGGGATTTGCAGAGATCAAAAGTTGGTGACAAAACCAGGACAGTGGAGACATACAAGGAAACCGAACGAAAACAAACATAGAGGGTCGTTAGACCAGACGAAAATAAAATAGAGAACGCTGGAGAAACATTCTCTTTGACAAGAGGAAAGATAGAAGAGAGAGACAGATAGGATACGTGCAGTCTTTAAGTCAGCCGTGAAGGAAAAGAAAGCTCATCACTTGAGGAAGAGAAAAATGGACGATGGCCACGTGTGAGCAGCGATAAAGAGCGAGTAAAGGAGAAAGAGGGAGAGAAACAGATAGAAAGGAAACGGTGAAGGGGGAAAAAGGAATTAGAGAAAGGAAGAGAGAGAAAAAGCGATGAGGGAGAGGACGGTAAAGGGTAGAGTCACATCACAATTATTAAGATAAACTTACTTGGAAATGGATGTGTAGCGTTCAATCAAATAATAATATAAATAATATACATTTATGCACATATATATGTATATGTACAAACATACAAACATATATATATATAGATATAGATATATGCAAATATGGGCACAGGACGTCACAAACCGTAAATAACATGAAATACGAAAACAATAGAGTTGAATACATAAACAACGGGAACTCTTTTGTTTTCGTATTTCATGTAGTTTACGATTTGTGACGTCCTCTATCCATATATGCATGTGTGTGTGTATGTGTGTACATATACATATATTATTTATATTATTATTTGATTGAATGCCACGCATCCATTTCCAAGTAAGTTTATCTATATAGAAAGACAGACAGACAGACAGACAAACAGACAAACAGACAGGTAGATAGATAGATAGATAGATAGATAGATAGATAGATAGATAGATAGATAGATAGATGGATAGATGATAGATAGATAGATAGATAGATAGATAGATAGATAGATAGATAGATAGATAGATAGATAGATAGATAGATACAGACAGATGAGATACAGATATTCTCCGTATAGAATACACTTCGTAGTGCTCAAGAGATTTAAAATGGAACAGGTAGAGGAGTAAATGTGAGGACGAACAAGTAAGGCAAGTCAACACCTAAAATATAATTTTTTTTCCCCTAAAAACAGAAGCTGGTATTATCCGATGATAGAATCAATTTACATTTATTATTCTGGACCACCATGACCTCCAGAAACAGCTGTTGGACTCGTAAAACTCTTACTCAACGCCCTTAATTGCTGATATAATTTATATATTGTGTAAGTCGGACCTTTTTATATGTAAAGATATGTACATTGTTTTGTATTAAATGTATTTAATATTTTTTGTATACTGACCTGCCTAATTATCTAGTCCTTACATTTACTCTTACACACACACACACACAACACACACACACACACACATACATACATTACATACCTATACGCATACACACTCACGTGATCGTGTTGATTAGATACCGAAGTATGTTTGCGCATGCCAGTGTAACTGTGGGCACTGAGCTAGAGTTCCACTTCTCACCTCATTCATATCTCTCCCACTTTCTTTCTTTCTCTCGTTTCAAAACAAATACCAACTACTTCCTAAATTTCTTTGACTTCCTCCCCCTATTTTCATATGTGCTATATATATATATATATATATATATATATATATATATTCTTTTACATGTTTCGGTCATTTATCTGCAGCCATGCTGGAGCACCGCCTTTAGTCGAACAAATAGACCCCTCGATTTATTCTTTGTAAGCCTAGTACTTGTTCTATCGGTGTCTTTTGTCGAGCCGCTAAGTTACGGGGACGCAAACAGACCAACATCGGTTACCAAGCGAAAGTGGTGGAAGAAACACAGACACACAAACATACAATTTACAAATATATATATATATATTGTTGTATTTAGGAAAGGTCATTTTGCCAGTTTAGCCAATAAAAACACACGCACTAAATATTTGGTGTTACTTTGCTTCAGCGTTATTTATTTTTTACATTAATCTTAATCTTATTTCGGCCAGAGTTCTTTCGTCACACTTCTGTGACCTCATCAGTGGTCCTTTGCTTTCTTCTTTCTTATTTGTGTGTCTCTCCTTACTAACGGTCAGCCATTTTCTATTTTGTATTCCTATTGTATGTGTCTTCATTTGCGCATGCGTATACCTCTATGTGTGTCTATGTTTAGTTAGTGTGTGTATGGGGGGGAAGTGCCTGTAATATTTGTATCTCCTGTTTATATACGTTCGTGTAATTTGTTTTTGTTTATTTTTATTTTGTTCATGTTTTTACACCTACTTATTATTATTATTATTATATTATTATTATTATTATTTTAACTATGTCAGAGGTGGTGCCCCAGCATGGCCGCGGCCTTCGGGCTAAAACATTTAAAAGGATTTTAAGGATTTATATATATATATTCCTTATGTAAATATCGTTGTTTATGTAATGATCTAATTATCGTAATTTTCTATATTATTAGATATTAAATTTAAGTTTATTCGTAAGATACTTCTTAGCGATAGATTTATTATTTGATAGCAAGCATAAGAGGTGTATTAAGTTAGGCTTTTGTATATACATGTTTTAATAGTATTAATTGTAGTTTTAAATTTATAATTAAATTAGATAAACTTTGATAAACTTAGATGTTTCGACTAAAGATTGGTCCAGGCCATGTCTAATTTAATAGCATAACTTAGTTATTTCTTTAAATTGATATTCGCTAGTTATTTCCATTGATAATTATATTTATAGTATTTATAGTATTTATTCGATACTATATACTACGAATTGATTATTTCTATAAGTATTTTACATAAGATTTCCGAAAGTTCGTTTAAGTTTGTTTATTTGTATTTTGAAATTAGCTATTTCATCTTTAAATATGAAAAATTAATTTATTAGGTTTTTATTATATGTGCATATATATTTATTTATAGAGATTATTTTAGATCTTAATATTTATATACATTTATATATTTTCATTGATAATTTATATATATTAGTCATTTTTAAATATTTATGTAATTAGATATAGACTAATACCGATATTAGATTATTGGTGGGTTTCCTACCTTATGAATTAAAATTAATATTTAACATTATAGTCGATTTTGATATAATCATAATTGTTAAGTTTTATGTTTCTAGTTTGATAATAGAATTTATTATAAGTAAAATTATTATATTATTTATATCTTAAAAATATTGTTTAAATATTTCTGATTATATTTTAGATATTTCAATTAACCTGAAGATTGACTGTAACCATAACTCGAATTATTACGAATTATATAGCCATGAAACGATCGTAGTGTTTTACTCTTTATCTTTTATTAAACTTTTAATACTTTTGATATATATTTAAAATAATATAAATTAATTAATTTTATGTATTGGCTTATGTTTTTCATTGTTTGATTTGCCTAATAGTGGTTTGATCTCTAATTTAATATATATATATATATATATATATACACACACACACAAACACACATATATATATAACACACACATATATATTTACACACATACACACATATATACACACATACACACATATATATACACACACACACACACATATATACATACACACACACACACACACATATATATATATACACACACACACACATATATATATACACACACACACACACACATATAATATACACACACACACACATATATATATATACACACACACACACATATATATATACACACACACACCACATTATATATATACACACAACACATATATATATATACACACACACACATATATATATTACACACACACACACATATATATATACACACACACACACATATATACACACACACCACACATATATACACACACACACACACATATAACACACACACACACACACATATATAATATATATATATAATATATATATATATATATATATTATATATATATATGTATAATATTATATTATATATATAATATTATAATAATAAATGCGCCCTTTACAAGCCTGTACATCGAGCTGGCAGAATGGTTAGCACGTCGGGAAAAATGCTTATCTGCGTTTCGTCCGTCTTCGTATTCTGAGTTCAAATTCCGCCGAGGTCGACTTTTCCTTTGACCCTTTCGTTGTCGATAAAATAAGTACCAGTTGAGTACTGGGGTCGGTGTAATCGACTGCCCCTCCCCCAAAATTTCAGACCTTGTGCCTGGAGTAGAAAGGGTTATTTTTGTTATTACTTCTTTACTTGTTTCGTTCTAGTAAAGTGCCAAAAGGGTTTAGTCTACCAAATCGCCCCTGTACATTTTTGATTCTCAAGTTTGGGACGTACACTAATGGACTCATTTGCAGAACCATCAAGTCACGGGAGCGTAAACAAACTAGCACCGATTGCCAAGCGGGGACGGATAACAAACAGAATAACGCACGCACTAAGACGTATGTGTGTGCGTGCGCGCGCGTGCGTACACACACATTCACGACGGGCTTCCATAGTCTCTGCTTAGCAAAGAATTGGTCAGTTTAGGACTACAGACGACAATTACCCAAAGTGGCACCACACGCACACACACACTGCATTACTATGTGGTCGCTCGATCTCCTTGAAATAGCAACAAAATTGTCCCTCAAATCCACTCTGCGCAGTCTAAAATACTGCAAGACATACTGAATAATTTTCATGTGTGTGTGAGTGTGTATATTATCTCCATATATAAAAAAAAAAGCTGTGATGGTCACGGCTGGAATTCCATAAGCCATCCATATATCAGTTCTATCGGATTAGACCTAAAGTGAAACTTCCACAGAGACAAACACATCAACAGTTTTAAAACTTTCCTCCTCTTCGTCGTCCTCCTCCTCCTACTCCTCCTCTTTTTAACTTTCCCCCACTCATCTCTCTCTCTCTCTCCCTGTTTTTTCATAATGCTTCTACATACATGGTTTTTACTTTCTTTTTCATAATCCCCTTACAATCTCTCTCTTTCTTTGTATAGGTATATCTCTCTCCTCTTGCTCCCCCTTTCTTCCCCCTCGTTTATTTCACTCACTAATCTCTTAAATAACTCCCTCCCCCTTCTCTGTCTTCCTGCCACTCCATCTCCCACTACCCCTCATTCGTTTATTACAATATTTTCAATATACATTCGCGCACGCGCACTCATACAACTTCACTTATTTAGACATATGTAAACACATTCTAATTTAAATATGAATATACACACACACACACCTCAATATAAACAACACTAAGTACACACACAAATCAATTGTTCAAATATACACAAACACACACAAAGATACGGGTTTCTGTGCGAGTCTATTTTGACAAACACGAGAGAAAGAAACAGACAGAAAAGGAAAGAAAGAAAGAAAATAAAAGGAAGACTGGAGAAAAAGAAAGGCAGGCGGTGGGGTGCGTTAGATGAGACGTGAGACAAGGTGAGAGAGAGCCCATACTTGAACAGCAAGGAGAATGGGAGAGAGATGTAAGCCAGGTGAGAAGAAAGATGATAGCTGGACAGGTGAGAGAGAGGAAGGAGAGAGAGAGGAAGAAGAGAGATAGACAGATAGATAAATAGGTAGGTATGTAGGTAGAGAGATAGATAGATAGATAGATAGAGAGACAGACAGACAGACATAGACAGATTGACAGGCAGGTAGATAGACAGATTGTCAGGCAGGTAGATAGATAGATAGTCAGGTAGATAGATAGATAGATAATAGATAGATAGATAGATAGATAGATAGATAGATAGATAGATAGATAGATAGATAGATTAGATAGATAGATAGATAGATAGATAGATAGACAGGCAGGTAGACAGACAGACAGACAGACAGACGACAGACAGACAGACAGACGACAGACAGACAGACAGATAGATAGATAGATAGATAGATGATAGATAGATAGATAGATAGATAGATAGATAGATAGATAGATAGATAGATAGATAGACAGGCAGGTAGACAGACAGACAGACAGACAGACAGACAGACAGACAGATAGATAGATAATAGATAGATAGATAGATAGATAGATAGATAGATAGACAGACAGACAGACAGACAGATAGATAGGTAAGAAAGAGAGGGAGAGAGCCACAATACCTTAACAGCAAGTTCAACGAGAGAGAGAGAAAGGTGGGGTGTAAACCAGGTGAGATGACAGAGTCTAGCTGGACAGGTGAGTGTGTGTGTGTGAGAGAGAGAGAGATGAGAAGAAAGGAGAAATAGGCAGATTTATAGATAAATAATGAGAAAGAAAGATACACCATACCTGAACAGCCAGGTGAAAAAGAGAGAGAGACAGGCAGACAGAACGAGTCGTGAGAAGGCCAAGTTGACGAAGTAAGAAATCTCAGAAATGATATAAGAAAGATAATGGAAAGGAATTAAAGAAAAAAGAAAGAAAATACGGTCAGAGGTATTGCTTTTGTAATTCTTCATACACACGCACTTACATAAGTATGTACTCGTGCACAAATGCAAGAGAAATTTACGGTGAAACTAGAAAAGCGGTTAAATTTTTAAAGTTTACAGATAAATGGGGAAGATTTAAAAAAATATAAGAGCGAGAATTTAAACAATATCGTCAGCAGAAACAAGAAATAATTTTTATAAAAAGCTACAAGAAAACTATAACGTTAAGCATGATAACAATGACGAAATATGCATGGCCTTAACATGAGAAGGGAATACAACCAGTGAAAAGTTTTTTGCCGGTAAATAGATATATATATATATATATATATATATATATGTGTGTGTGTGTGTGTGTGTGTGTGTGTGTGTGTGTGTGTGTGTGTGTGTATAATTTGGATACGTATACTCGAGGGTTGTTTGATTTGTATGCTCCGAAAAAAAAAATTGGCGGAAAAGGATTTATAACTCCACTTCGTCTGTATCGAAACTACGACAGCGATAACACTAGCTACGAAAGCAAGAATAAACGGCAGCAATATCAGCCAAAATGCAATTATTAACCATAATGACAACTGCAGCAACGAAACCCTAATGAGCAACAGTTTGAAAACTTGTATGACAACAACAACAAAAATAATAATCATAATAAATAATAATAATAATAATAAAAAGAACTTGACTGAAACAACGAAAAGTACAAAAGATTAACAACAGACTGTAAACAATCTTACGGATCTCGGATTATATTTAACTAAGGGAGCTAAAAGTAGGGAGAAGAGAGAAACTAAGGTGGGGAGCAAAAAGTGAGTTTTGAGTCTTCCATATTGTCTGTCATCTCTTTCTTTTTTTCTTTCGTTCAGTCTCTCTTGCCTTAATACCTTCTCTCTTTCCTTCTCACATGAGGAGCTGAGAATGATCTGCAAAACAAAAAGATAAGCCCTTTCATTTCGGAGCTTAACTAATTGATTGCAAATCTATTTTTTGTTTATAGTGTTGGTGATCGCTCGTTTTCATTCACATTGTAAATAACCTTCGAAAAAAAGAAAAAGCAACCCAAATACATGGGCGTCGTAACATTCCGTTTCTCTTCCGCCAAACGTTGACACCTGGTGCTTGCCTCGTTAATATTAATACAAAAAATGTAACTTTATTTATAAATATATAATTTAAATAAGAAAAGGAAGAGCTATTTCAATACCTAACGATAGCGAATGAGAGACCTGCTGTTGAACTTAACGCTCTCACTTCCACCCGTATTCTCACACCTCTCCTCATGCTCACCTTCAGCCTCTCACTTCTACTCATCATCTCTTTCGCTCCTCTTACTTCCTCTTATGCTCTCCTTTACCCTCTTACTCACACTCCCCCTCAAATCAGCTGAGTTCGTAACACTCGATACTAGTTATTTTGATTCTTGTTTAATAGACCACTTAAAACTTCTTCACTTCCACAGTGTTGGTCTTCTCGGGAGTGGCATGAACATTACGAAATCCTATTTTTCTTATTCTACCTTTTTCTTCCTCCCCACCATTCATTTCTTGTAACGTCTAAATGTTCTAAAAACAGAGGAAAACAAACCCATTTAAGAAGGATTAAATTGTAAACACCTAGAAAATATTTCAAGTTTTTTTCTGGTTTATTTGGTTTTTTTTTTTTTGCTATTTAGCGAGAATTTTTTCATTTATTTATCAACCATATTGTTGTGAAGTTTACTTTTTTTTAATTCTTCCGGAGAAAAGAAAATAATTTCAAACAAGTCCTCAAACGCGACAGCTCCCTTTTCCTGTGTCTATGTAGAAAATTATTAATATTATTATTATTTGTATAAAAGAAGAAAAAAACACAACAGCAGCAAAATGGCCAATTCCAGCATTGGTCAAAATGTGCGGACATTGGAAGGCCATGCGGCTATGTCTATGAAACGTACTGGACCAGACGACTTCCGATGGATCGAAATACAAACTACAACGTTCAGAAACTGGGTGAATGAACAGTTGCCGGATGAAAGTGAAATCTCTGATTTAGAAACGGAATTTGCTGATGGAATCAAACTTATTGCTCTTGTGGAAGCCTTACAATCGAAACCTATTGGTCGAAAAATCTGTAAGAAACCTCTTAACCAACATCAGTACCTGGAAAACTTATCTATAGCATTGGATGCCATTCTGAAAGACAAAGTTAAACTTGTTAACATCGGTAAGCAAATAATATTTTTGTTCCGTTCGTGGTTTTGGGGCTTTCATGTTTTAACTGTTGGTGCTATGTATTATTCGTTAACTTTTTAACTCGATTCTATGCAACTTAGCTTCGTAGGTTCGTTCTACGAGCCTACGAAATTAAGTCGCATGGAGCCAAATCTAACTGTTATTAAATGATAAATGTAACTCATATCAAATATGTTGAATGCCACATTCTTTCGTTTGTCCACTCAACTATATAAAAGTATCAAATTCTATTTTAGATGTACTTTTTTCTTGACTTCTACGCAACTGACTGATTATACATATATATATATATACATTTGTATGTCTGTGCATATATATATATATATATATACATATACACTTGTATGTCTGTGCATATATATATATATTATATATATATATATATATATATATGCGGTGGGGTGAGGTCAGCGGCATAGCTCCTATTTATACTGCCTGGTCTTGCGGTTACTCCCACCACCACCACGGAAAACAGAAGGGAAAGCATTCGACTTCTTTCTCTTTGTAGGGAGTGGGGAGTATCCAAAGGGATTTTCCACCCAATATTCTACACGCTACATTTTATAGCTTTATCTATTTCGGGTTCCACCGTTAAATTTAATCTACATCACATATAATTATGTAAAATGCTGCTTCGCCCACCTGAAAGTGGGTGGGGTGCTTTTGTCCCGCCAAAATCTCAAACAAATTTAATTTTTAAACAATCCGAACCAAAGTAGTCGAACGAATTTGGTTCTTATTCTATCTGTCACTTTCACCAAACCGCTACGTTACGGGGACGTGAAAAAACTAACACTGGTTATCAAGCGGCGTTGGGATAAAAACAAACACGCATATACATATACGACGAGCTTCTTTCAGTTTTCGTCTACCAAATCCACTCACAAGGTTCTGGTTGGCCCGAGGTTATAGTAGAAGACACTTGCCCAAGGTATCACGCAGTAGGACTGAACCCAGAACCATGTGATTTGGAAACAAACTTGTTACCACAAAGTCATGCCAGTAGATAAAATAATTATTTCTTTATTGCCCACAGGGGGCTAAGCATAGAGGGAACAAACAAGGAGTGACAAAGAGATTAAGTTGATTACATCGACCCCAGTGCGTAACTGGTACTTATTTAATCGACCTCGAACGGATGAAAGGCAAAGCCGACCTCGGAGGAATTTGGGTTCAGAGCGTAACGGCTGACGAAATACCGCTAAGCGTTTCACCCGACGTGCTAACGATTCTGCCAGCTCGCCGCCCTCCACTAGACACGATAATATTACAGCATCGAGTGACACAAAACTTATTGTATGTTTTTAAAGATGTCATTGACATCTCATGTAAACTTACTGTTATGCATACACACATTGTTGCCCTCACACACACCACTACTACTTACCAGAAATGATTATTGAATTCTGCTTCTTGTTTTGCTTTAAGAATAAAAATAGCGGTGGACCCCAATTCCCAGTGGGGAAACACATAGTTAATATTCAATCGGCGCTAACCCTCACCCCAAATATCTGGCGTTTGTGCTTAAATAAGAAATTATTACTGCTACTTTAGAACATTTACGTTCCGAGTTCAAATTCCGGTGTGGGCGACTTTGCCTTTCATCCTTTCGGAGTCGATAAATTAAATACCAGTGACACAGTGGGGTCGATGTAACCGACTAGCCTCCTCCCCCATAATTCCAGGCCTTGTGCCTATAGTGGCGATCTTTCGTCTCTAGTAGACCTTTCCGTCGATTTCCGTAAAAAAATTTTTTTTTTTACATATGGGCTTGCGGGAACTTTGGAAGTAATATACATACATATACACATACACCGAGTAAAAAATTTCAGTTATCTCTTTCTTTCACACATTACTCTGTCTCTTCACACACACTAACAGAAGCACTTCACTTACACAACATACTGTCTGTCTCCCACACCCCATCAAACACACACACACACATGTACATCAATGCTTCCCATGCACGGTAACTTAAAAAGAACTTCCCTCGTCATAAAATCGCTTTCTCTTAGTCTCTTTCGCTTTCATTACTTCAAAAGTTCCCGCAAGCCCATATGTAAAAAAAAAAAAAATTTTTACGGAAATCGACGGAAAGGTCTACTAGAGACGAAAGATTGCCGAAGGTATTATTATTGAGGCGGTGAACTGGCGGAATGGTTAGCACGCCGGGCGAAATGTTTAGAGGTATTTGGTCTTCCGTTACGTTTTGAGTTCAAATTCCGCGATGTTGACTTTGCCTTTGATACTTTCTGATATAATGAAAGTACCAGTTACGTTCAGTTTATTTCTTTTATTTCTATTCTCTTGCTTTTTTTTATTGTTCCTCTTCAGAATTTCTCTGTTTTGAAAGTCCCTCGCAGACATTTAAAATTTCAAACTAAATATCGATTGCATCTGCTTCCGTTATATGGAAGAACCGATACGGAGTAAGGACACTGCATCGCCTTCTCACACTTCAAAGAGAAAAAAAAAATGTCCCCCAAAACTAACTGAACGAAAACAAAGCAGAATTGTTTCTTCTTTGAAATACTGATCTCAGTACTTACCATGGATTTGAACTCCGACATCACATTTGCATCTGTACACAAATAAACATACTTAACTAAGCCAATTGAAAGAGACCTCTAGAGCAGCGTTTTTTAAACATTTTGCCGCGACCCACTGAAGGGTCGGGACCAGAGACGTGCTGCCTGGGTAGGCAAAATAGGGAGTGCCTACCCTGAATAAAATAGATCGATAGTAATATTTTCCTTTTATGGCAAAATATGAACCTAATTCAATGAAATTATGAAGGTTACTCTGATTACTATGCATAAAATGCAAAATGTTTTATTTTTTGTAGATTAGGTAGGCATAATTCGCCCCTGCCTTTCAATCTCAGTATTTAAGCCACACATAGTATTACCGTAGTACTCGTGCTGCGTACATTCCTACAACTTCGTTTTCTTTACGGGCTATTAAGGCAACAGTAAATCTGCCTTCAACTCAGTCGCGCGCCTGTGTTTCGCGTATTTTTGTGTGTATGTATGTTTTACTACATAAACGTCACCAACTGCCTACCCTGAGTAATTACTGACGGCGCGTGCCTGGTCGGGACCCACAGTTTGAAAAACACTGCTCTAGAGTAACAGACTTCAAAATAAGTACTGGGGTCGATTTGTTTGACTAAACTCTTCAAGGCTCTGCCCCAGTATGGCCGCATTCGAATGACTGAAACGAGTAAAAGACGAAAAGCAGGCAGTGTCTATTTACTCAAATGGGCTTCAAAGAGGAAAGGTGTGTAGACTGATGGTTAGGGTATTGCATTCGCGATCGTAAGGTAGTGGTTTCGATTCTCGGACTAGGCGGGGTTGCGTTGTGTTGTTAAGCAAAACCCTTCATTTCGCATTATTTCAGTTCACCCAACTGTAAATGAGTTCCACCAACTATTGAGGAGTTAACTTTGTGGTGAACTTCCATCTCGTTCTGAATTAAACGCCGGCTTTATGAGCCCTTCGACTCGTGACAGATACGATTTAAATGTTCTTGGTCCTTTTGTGGTGTTAGTGGGTTGTGGGGGTAAGAGTGCCAAGATTGATCGTTAGGTGAGGACGGTGCGCAGTATACAAAATTTGGGCGTGGCAAAAGCTTCAGTGAGTGAGTTACAGTAAAAAGATTTTGAAAAGTATGCGTGCAGGATCTGATGTGTGAGAGTTTAAGTGCAGGAGATTAGGCGAATCGTTAGAGCGTCGGCATATTGTTTACAGCGCTTTCTGCATTGTTAGCTTTTTTATTTTCCTTTTTCTTCTTCGGTACTACAGTGCTTCAAGCGAACTACAACGCTGTTACGCACTCTGCTAGCTTTAAGAAAATAAACCTATTCGTAAACTAGCACTGCATATAATCCTAACTATTCACAAGAGGCTGAGCGGTCGTATACGGAACATCTTTGATTATAAGGTTTCTCAGTAATTCACCAGAATTACCATCAACCAGCCAGCATTGGACAAACTATACGAAGAGATAGGATGGTTATGGTTGGAAGCAGAAAAGGGAAAATAAGAAAGTTTTACAAAAATTAACTTTATAATTCGGGCACAAAAGCCCATCATCAGAAAGAAGTAGTCTTGGAAATGTCCAGATATACTGATTCCATTACCTTACTCAAACTTCTAGGAGCTGAGGGAAATTTTGCTGTCATGTTTAGCAGATCGAGAGATTGTATGGAATAAGTTGCTTCGTTAGCTCGTAGTGAGCCGATGGTAGTAGTTTAGCTGGTATGTCTGGCGACTGATTGAGATCACACCTCGCTAAAATGTTTGTAAACAAACTGCCAGAACCATATTGGCACTTGAGAGATACGTGTGTGTATGTGTGTGTGTGCGCGCGCATGTTTCGAAGCGTCAGGATGTAAGCGTGCAGGCATGCTTGAGAGTGCGGGAGAGAGGTGTATGATGAGTTAACGCTGTGGTTATGCAGCGACCGACTTCATTTAAATTTCTTAGAACCGAAAACTGTACCTTGGTATTCTCTCATACCGCGTATCAAGCAGCGTGTTGGTGTGGAAGACAACGCATATGAGAGGTCAGAGGTCAACTGTCTCAACTAGAAAGAGAGAAATTTATAACGTAAAGCTATATATATATATATAATATATATATACATATATATACATATAAACACACAACACACACACACACACACACACATACACATACACACACACACACACGAGGGATGCTGAAAAGTTTATGGCTTTAAGGGTGTTCTAAGTTCTTTTACAAGGCTCAGAAAAACTGAAGGGCGGCTGCAATAAGTGTGAATCTAGAGGGAAATATGTTGAATAAAATCATAATTCCATGATCCTCCTGTATTTTCTTTCACCCGAAGCAAGGAACTTTTCAGCAGCCCCTCGTGTGTGCACATAAATGCGTAAATGGCCCTACTACGTGCAGATAGATAGATAGATAGATAGATAGATAGATAGATAGATAGATAGATAGATAGATAGATAGATAGATAGATAGATAGAAACACACACAGTTAATGCATGAATTTTTATTGTATTGTAAGAAGCTTGCTTCCCAAAAACATGGTTTCGGGTTCAGTCCCATTACGTAGCACCTTGGGCAAGTGTCTTCCGCTATAGCCTCGGGCCGACCAAAGCCTTGTGAGTGGATTTGGTAGACGGAAACTGAAAGAAGCCCGTCATATATATATATATATGTGTGTGTGTGTGTTTGTGTCTGTTTGCCACCACCACCATCGCTTGACAACCGATGTTGGTGTGTTTATGTCCCTGTAACTCAGCGGTTACCGACAGAATAAGTACCAGGCTTACAAAGAATAAGTCCTGGGGTCGATTTGTTCGACTTAAAGCGGTGCTCCAGCATGGCCGCAGTCAAATGACTGAAACAAGTGGGGAAAAAATGAAAGAAAAGAATATGTTCATACATAGTTACAGCATATGTACGCATGTATACACGCACACACACACTTATATATATACATACACGGGTGTACATATGCATGTAGGTAATACACTAACATTTCCATGCAGGTCTTGCCCAACAGCAGCCGTGCTCAATTCGCTTCGGTTCGTTCGCGTTGCACAGCAAACAACAAGGACAGCGACGACGGCTAAACACAACGAGAGAGAGTGGGAGGGGGGATGGAGTTCAGAGGATAGGGAGGAGTAGGAAGAAGACGGGAAACGGGGGAGTGAACGTGAAAAGAATGTGGCGGGGAAGAGAGGGTGAGAAAAGCACAAAGTGTCGGTAGATGTCACCAGCTGTTCTACAAAAGTAAATAGCGGCGGTTCTGAGGAGCTGCTGTGATGAGGTAACAGGAGTGAAGTATGTGGAGTGAAGTGAGAGTGAGAGGGGTAGCAGTCTGGTGGTGGAGGTATGAGTGAATAAATAGGTGAAACAAATTGTCAATAGATGTCAGCAGCTGTTCTATTGAAGTAAATAGCTGCGGCTCTGGGGAGTTGCTCTCAGATAAGATAACACGTGGAGTGAGAGAGAATGGGAGTGGAACTAAATGATGAGTAAAGCCAAATTGACTGTTGGCGATGGAGGTTGGCAACCGGTGCAGGTGAATGGATGGAACAAATTGTTTATACCGAAGTAAAATACCTGTAACTTTAAGGTTACAGGTATTTTACGGAGAGCTTAACACAAGAATGTGGAGAGAAAGATAGAGTGATAGAATGAGTGAAGGGAATCTGAGTGGCGATGGTTGAAGGAACGGAGGCCGGTGGGGCGAGTAAAAGGAATAGGGGACAGTGGTGTTGAGGCTTTGTTGCCCGTGTAGCCCCTAACTTAGTTCAGATCATTTAGCTCATACATATCTTATGCACGTCCTCATGTTGTCCCTTTTTATTCGTTTATTTGAATTGACTATATATATATAGTCAGTTAGGTGCAGGCGTGGCTGTGTAGTAACAAGCTTGCTTCCCAACCACATGGTTCCGGGTTCAGTCCCACTGCATGGCACATTGAACGAGTGTCTTTTCCCGTAGCCTCGGGCCAAATAAAGCCTTGTTTTGGTAGACGGAAACTGAAAGAAAACTGTCGTGTGTGAGTGTGTGTCCTTACTATCGTTTGACAACCGATATTGGTGTGTTTACGTCCCGTAACATCGGCGATTCGGCAAAAGAGACCGATAGAATGAGTACTAGGCTAACAAAGAATAAGTCTTGGGGTCGAGTTGTTCGACTGAAGGCCATGCTCCAACATGGCCGCAGTCAAATGACTAAAACGAATAAAAAAATATATAGATATTGCCATGTGAAGGCACGTGGTCTAGTGGTTAAGAGTGTTGCCCCCACGATCGTGAGATTGTAGTTTCAATTCTCAGACCGGCATCGCTCATGTCACGTTGTAATTGGATAACCCATCAACAGACTAACCTTCCGATCGGGGGGAATGTTGGCCTGTTCGTCTAGCCGGCTGGGTAGCATCATTTGAATTTTAAAACAATACTAAGCGCATTGTGACTAGCGTTGTAATACAACCGATCGCCTGGTCGATACTGCCATACAGTTTTTCGATATCTTTATGTAATAAAAGCCGATATAAATATTGGTTGGTTGGCTGGCTGGCTGGTTTCTCCAGTCACGCTTTACATCATATTGAGAGAGGTGAGAGAGTAAAAGCGAAATACAGAGATCTAACGTAAGTACACATACTAGGTTTGTTGGCCGGCAATGAGTAAATGAATATACACACTCAGTGAAAAACTCATAGAGGAGAAGAGAAAAAAAACAAAAAATATATAAAAAGTTGGTGTATAATTATTGCGGCTTTTTTTTTAAAATAAATTTTATTCAACCAAAACAATAACATTTAACAAAAACATCCTTAAATGATTATTCCGGAGTATATTCACTATCTACTTCAATTGCTGCCTGGCGTTTTGTTTAAATTAGCGCTTTGTTTAAATATTTTGTTGAATAAAATTTATTGAAAAAAAGCCGCAATAATTATGCACCAACCTAATATACACACACACACACACACACACACATATACACACACACATATACACACACACATATGTATGAGCGGGGCTGGTATCATAATATAAACTCAAGGGGGAAAATAATTTTGTGTTCATTTTTTTTTTGTTTATAATTTTTGAATATTTTATTTGATTTTATGTTTGCTTGTTTTTCAAATTTATTATTGAAAAGTTTAAATTGTAATTATTATTACATGTATATGATATTTCATGGTGGCAAAAATATACTTCCAAAATAAGCTTTTCTTGTGGACTATATAACTGTATTCTTCCCGAATTTAAAACGATCGGGTTGTAATTGGAGAGAGATTTGACTGCCACATCTAGCACGTCGTCTAATCAAATAATGACTCCCTCATTGTGTGTGTGTGTGTGTGTTGGTGTTTTTCAGTATTTTTACACCAACGTAGCGATTTGGCAGTCGTAAAAACATGGGACAGATAACCTTTTAACCTTATATGATCTAAGTTCTAATCCCACTGGAGTCAACACAGTCTCTCTCGTTACCTTGAGAAAGTGTCTTCTACTATAGTCTCGGGCCGACCAAAACCTTGTGAGTGGATTTGTTAGACGGAAACTGAAAGAAGCCCCTCGTGTGTGTCTGTTTGTCCCCTATCTTGACGGCTGGTGCCGGTGTGTTTACGTCATCGTGACTTGGCGGTGCGGCAAAAAGAAAACGATAAAATAAGTACGTGGTTTTAAAACAAATAACTACTGGAATCGATTCGTTCGACTAAAACCCTCTAAGGCGGTGCTCCAGCATGGTCGCAGTCTAATGATTGAAGTGCGTGTGTGTGTGTATATATATATATATATATATATATATATTTCTTACTGGTTTCAGCCGTTTGACTGCGGCCATGCTGGTGCACTGCCTTTAGCCGAACAAATCGGCCCCAAGACTTATTCTTTATAAGCCTAGTACTTATTCTATCGGTCTCTTTTTGCCGAACCGCTAAGTTACGGGGACGTAAACACACCAGCATCGGTTGTCAAGCGATGGTGGGGGGACGAACACAGACACACAAATACATACATACATATATATATATATATATTATATATATATATATATATATATATATATATATACTAAGCAATAAAGGGTTTAGCAACGAATTGCCTTACCACATACCGAATTTAGAAATAGCAGTCAAAGAGTTATAGCTACTTCTTCTACTAAAAAGGGAGATCTCAGTAAAAACAGCAATTGGAAGGCAGACACAAACAGGTAAGAGAGAATGAATATATATATATACACACCTTGGGCTTCTTCCAGTTTCCATCTACCAAATCCATTCACACGGCTTCGGGCGGCCTGAGGTTATAGTCGAAGGCACTTTCCCGAGGTTTCACGCAGTGGGACTGAACCCAGAACAACGTGGCTGGGAAGCAATCTTACCACACAACCATATATATTTTCGTTTTTGTACTTGGTTTGCAAGATTCTTTATGTGAATTCGTGTGTTGAAGCATATTTTATTGTCTAGAGAGAGTCATTCTCTTTTTGTGCCCATCTGATTTCCATTCATTAACTTATTTATTTTTACTAAAATTTCGGTTGCGTCTTGCAACCTTTGCAATAGTCAACGACTATTTTAGTAAAAATAAGTTAATAAGTGGAAATCAGACCAGTGAGTGTGTTAAATTAATAAGGCACTAAAAGAGAATGACTCACCCCAGACAGTAATATATATATATATATATATATATATATATATATATATATATATACTCTCTCCAGCGCCGCCGTGAACGATACATCATTTGCCCGATGGGGAAAATATACCGCCAGTATTGCCCAAACGACCTGAACATTAGCTTCAAAGTTCATCCAGGGTTGGGACCACGAGCCATACGTCCCCTGCCCAATTCAGGATCACAACATATAGGTACACTGCGACACAATTCCTTTCCCTCAGCAGGCCCTGCCCTGTTTAACAGTGTCCCAAAACCGATCAAAAAGGAAAAGGATCCTATTACCTTTAAACGAAGTCTGGACAAATTTCTTCAAGGAATACCAGATAAGCCACCTATACCTGGATACAACTCAACAAGAACTCACTACTTGAATGGACCATAATACCACAAAACTTGACTTAAAAAGGATTTAGATAATCCTATCAGGTGGGGCTATTAAGTTAGACATGGCCTGGACCAATCATTGGTCGAAACATATCTATGTTTATATATATATAGTGGAGGCACAATGGCCCAGTGGTTAGGGCAGCGGACCCGTGGTCGTAGTATCGCGGTTTCGATTTCCAGACCGGCGTTGTGAGTGTTTATTGAGCGAGGCTCCGACAGGGAGTGGTGGAGAACCTTGCTGTACTCTTTCACCACAACTTTCTCTCACTCTTTCTTCCCGTTTCTGTTGTACCTGTATTTCAAAGGGCCAGCCTTGTCACACTCTATGTCACGCTGACTCTCCCCGAGAACTACGTTAAGGGTACACGTGTCGGTAGAGTGCTCAGCCACTTGCACGTTGATTTCACGAGCAGGCTGTTCCGTTGATCGGATCAACTGGAACCCTCGTCGTCGTAACCGACGGGATGCCACGTTGATGTATATATACATATATATCTATCCTCTATGCAAAATTCTTTAGTTTTATTCTGCCAGTCTTCTACTCTCCCGAGTCTACCCTTTGAGAACATGGACTATTTAAGCTTCAATCAAAGAGAACTGGTTCACGTGACATCAGGGCATGTCCCCAAATCAGTGGTTCGGTATGAAACATGTAGGGAACAGTTTTCCTTCTAACCCTGTATGATTTGACCAGAGGAACATCTCTTATTTGACCTACGACTGGGACCCTTCACACAGACTCTGAACCAGAGCAGACCTTGGGTTAACTCCGTTTTTCAAAGACTCCTGACTCTCAAGCGTGAGTCATACCCTTGGAAGATGAGTGGTATTATAAAACCAATTTGTAACCACACCCCACACTCATCAAGGCTCACACTCGGACATACAGACGCTCTCCTCACCCCGATCTCTCTCTCCCTCTCTTTCTTTCTCACTGTTTTTCTTTCAAACTCATCCGCAATGCATGTACATACGTACACACACACACTCTCTCTCTCTCTCATGCTAATACTATCGCATGTGAACATTTACGCATAAACGCTCTCTCTCTCTCTCTCTTTCCTTCTCTTTCTCTCTCCCACACACACACTTTCTCTTTAAAACACATACACACACTAGCGCACGCTCTTTCACACACACATACCACCACCAACAACAACAACAACAACGAGTTGCGTCTCTTCCACAGAACCATGTCCGCTGCATTCGCAGAGATCTTTAAACCCGTTGGTTTCTCAATTGGTAATTGTAATAAAGCGACTAACAGGATACTATTGGGTGTTAATTAGAAAATACAAGGACATAATTATTTATTGATTAATGAAAAAGAGAGAGAAAGAGCAAAATGACTGTTCCATCTTAACCACAAACAATCACCATTTTTATTTGAAGCTAAACCTTCGTTGTTAAGTGGTATGTATCGATATATTTGCGGGAGAAGTAGGTTATCCAACAAAAGGCTGCATTGATTGAGTCAACGAACAGGACGTGTGTGTGTGTGTGTGTGTGTGTAAAACGGGTGTAGGAGAGAGGGAGAGACAGAGAGAGATTGTTGTTTTGAAATGTGGACAGAAAGCCAATTCCAGGATACGAACATTCGATCCACACATCTGTGTGTTTTTACATAAATGTGTGTGTATTTGTATATATGTGTATGTGTGAGTATAAATACGTGTAGTTAATGTATGTAAGCATGCATTGCATGTATGTGTCTGTATGTGCATAGACAAATATGTATTAGCGCGTATGTGTGTTTATGTCTATATGTGTTGACGTATGTTTGTGCGTGCGTGCGTGCGTGTGTGTGTGTATGTATGTATGTATGTATGTATGTATGTATGTATGTATGTATGCGTGTATTTCTATGTATGTTTGTTTCTGCGTGTATGTGACAGTATATCTCAAAGGGTGGCTTATGCCCACAATTAGCTGTTGGTATATTCGCGACTGCCTGTATGGAATGTATAATCACACTACACACAATGTCAAGTAATATTTTAGTAGTACAGCTTCCTACAAAGACTATTAGGGGTTGCACCCTAAGTTAATGCCTTGCCTAGCTTGTTATTGAGCCCTCTACTCTTTGCTGGAGTCGTAAAATCATTGTCCTAACATACGGTGTGATTTAAGTCTTTTTTATTTTTTTTCCTTGACCTTGTAGTCAAGCATGCATCTTTCTGCAAGCTTGACTGGAGCCGATTCCTTCCAGAGCAAAAACAGACAAACAGAAAAAAAGGTGGAGAAGAATCTACACGATTGGTATTTTATTTATCGATACCAGAAAAGGATCAAAGGCAAATCAGACCCTCGGTGGGGTTTGAACTCAGAGCGCAGAGAGCCGGACCAATTACTGCAAAGTAATGTATCCAACTCTCTAACGACTCTTCTAACGTTGGTTAATGACGGCTCGTAATTTGAAATATCCATCGCTGGGCTGTGTGGGCTTTGTGAGAAGGTGTTTGTTATTGAAACCTGTATGGCCTTCCATTGCGTACATCGTCCATCCAGGATTTAACAATTGCCTCCAACACCTTAACGTTTCCGGCAGTATTAATTCTAAGACTGGGAAGATGTTCGGTGATATAACACGATCTTCGTTACTAACTTCTCCTAAAACCATCACAGTCGCCGAAAAGAGCTGCGACAATTGTAATTTTTTGTGTGATGAGATTTTCTTTAGGTTCATCCACCATATTTAAACCACAGACTCTGAAGTTTAGAAGAAACATAAGTTAAAATAATAATAAACATTTACAGTTCTATATTTAAGAGATGAGGAATTATGTACTTTATTTACATTTGACGGATATTTGTCCTCACCTTGTTTGTTGTTAACACGGGCATATGGCGTAGTAGTTAAGAGCGCGGGGTACTAACCCCAAGATTCCGAGTTCGATTCCAGACAATGACCGGAATATTAATGATTATGATGATAATAATAATAATATCCAATAACCCAGTTTCTAAATGAAGGCTGGGGGGTATATCAGCCAAAACGTTGTGTTAACAACAGAGATGAGGTCAAATGTAACTAATGTAAATAAACATTTAATTTCGTAAAAGAAATAAATTGCTTCTTTAACAAAGCAAGACCCATGATGTTTGGGGGCGTACTCTCACGAATTATTTTCACGATTTTATACGAATCCTGGGCCACATGCATGAAGGCGTGTGAGCGAGTGGTTAGGATATTGCTTTCATGATGGCAAGATTATGGTTTCGATTTCCAAACCAGTCGATGCGTTGTGCTGCTGAACACTTCATGTTGCCTCCTGTCCACTTAGCTAGAAATAAGTAACCCTGTGATGAATTGCCTTCCCGTCCAGTGGAGAATGTTGTGATCGAAGTCACTTGTACATCATGAAACCGTACGAGGCCCCAGGACAACACTTACTTTGCCGCGTGTGTGAGTGAATCTATATGTTGTCTTGTGGAAGACATGGTGAAATCAGTGAAATCCGAAATCTCAGTCTTCGATTACCGAGTTGAAAAGAGAATTAACGGAAACCGGTTTGCATGGAGCTCGATTGCAATCGTTCAAATAATGTATGAAGACATTACTTAAGACATGCACTCACAAAAGTAAACATGTATTGATGTAATAAATAATATAGGCATGAGAATGTAGTCTCTACATGTCTGGTGGGAGACACTCACACACACACGCACGTACACTCTTTAGTACTTTTGTTTTGAGACGTTCTTTGTCTTGTTTTCTCCATTGACAATATGCAATGTGGTTTTGTTTGTCTCACAGCCTCTTTCCGTTTTCTTTCATTGACGCTTATTAATAAGACTACGTATACGACTGTGTCAGACAAAATGTGTGTAGATAGATAGATATGTATGTATATATATATATATATATATAACTGAAATTTTCAGAAAAACAAAAGACGAAGACGTGTATAAACAACAAATAGGTGTATTAGTTTAACGCTCAGGAAGGTGAGAAAGTCTTTTACGTTTCTAGACTACGCACTTCAACAAAAATGAATACGAGGAAATAAAGCGAGGGAGAATATAAAAAACTTTTGGAGATAGCGGTCAATCATGTATGTATGTATGTATGTATGTATGAATTATGTATGTATGTATGTACGTATGTACGTACGTACAGGTTTGGTCAAATGTTACTTGACAGTAAATCAAAACCATTTAATTCCAAGATTTTATTTATGTTTAACAACTGAATGAATTTAATAAAAGCAACTAAATATGAAACACCACGAAAATTGCTCAAACTGAAGTCCTTCTTGAGTGAGACATTTTTCCATTCGAGCCAATACAGAATTACAGATGGTATTTCTGGAATTTTGTTTTTTTCTCGAGTGACTTTTGGCCAACCCTGTATATCCATAGCTTTGTGTTACATGCATTTATGTACGTGCGTATGTATATATAACACATCACATATACGTATATATATATATATATATATATATATATATATATTATATATATATATATATATGTAGTCAGGCGTGGCTGTGTGATAAGAAGCTTGTTTCCCAACCACATGGTTCCGGGTCCAGTCCTATTGTGGGTCAACTTGGGCAAGTGTCTTCTACTATAGAGCCTCGGGCTGACCAAGCCTTGTAAGTGGATTTGGTAGACGGAAACTCAAAGAAACCCGTCGTATATAAACTTACTTGGATATATATATATATATATATATATAATATATATAGGCGCAGGAGTGGCTGTGTGGTAAGTAGCTTGCTTACCAACCACATGGTTCCGGGTTCAGTCCCACTGCGTGGCACCTTGGGCAAGTGTCTTCTGCTATAGCCCCGGGCCGACCAATGTCTTGTGAGTGGATTTGGTAGACGGAAACTGAAAGAAGCCCGTCGTATATATGTATATATATATATATATATGCGTGTGTGTGTATGTGTTTGTCCCCCTAGCATTGCTTGGCAACCGATGCTGGTGTGTTTACGTCCCCGTCACTTAGCGGTTCGGCAAAAGAGACCGATAGAATAAGTACTGGGCTTACAAAAAAGAATAAGTCCCGGGGTCGAGTTGCTCGACTAAAAGGCGGTGCTCCAGCATGGCCGCAGTCAAAATGACTGAAACAAGGAAAAAGAAAAAGAAAAAGAAATATATATATATATACACACACACACACATATATGTGTGTGTTTGTCCCTCCACCATCACTTGTTAATCGATGTTGGTGTGTATAAGTACCCGTAATTTAGCAGTTCGGCATAAGAAACCGATACAGTAAATACCATGGGGTCTATTTCTTTGACTAAAAGACGGTGCTCCAGCATGGCCACAGTCAAAATGATTGAAAGAAGTAAAAGAAAAAGAATAAAATGTGTATTATATATATATATATTATATATATATATATAATATTATATATATATATATACAACACACACATATACATATACACTATACAGGAGTGGCTGTGTGGTAAGAAGCTTGCTAACCAACCACATGGTTCCGGGTTCAGTCCCACTGCGTGGCATCTTGGGCAAGTGTCTTCTGCTATAGCCCCGGGCCGACCAATGCCTTGTGAGTGGATTTGGTAGACAGAAACTGAAAGAAGCCTGTCGTATATATGTATATATATATATATATAAGTGTGTGTGTATATGTTTGTGTGTCTGTGTTTGTCCTCCTAGCATTGCTTGACAACCGATGCTGGTGTGTTTATGTCCCCGTCACTTAGCGGTTCGGCAAAAGAGACCGATAGAATAAGTACTGGGCTTACAAAGAATAAGTCCCGGGGTCGATTTGCTCGACTAAAGGCGGTGCTCCAGCATGGCCGCAGTCAAATGACTGAAACAAGTAAAAGAGTAAAAGAATATATGCACACACTATATATATATATATAATATATATATATATATATATATATTATACACACGTGTGTATATACATATATGTGTGTGTAAATGGATGATTGTAAAATGCATGTGGAAATGTTTGCGTATAGAGGTGCATATGCTAGGAACCTAGTAAAATTCAATCTCACCATTGTACCTGCATCAGGGTGGCCATATTGGCAAATATAATTACATACAAAAAAAGCGAAAACTTGAGTCATTTTAAAAAAGAAGAATCGGTTATAGTGTTTTTACGGTACTTTATTTATCGATCCTTTTCTACTCTAGGCACAAGGCCTGAAATTTCTGGAGAGGGAGCCAGTCGATTAGATCGGCCCCTGTACGCAACTAGTACTTAATTTATCGACCCCGAAAGGATGAAAGGCCAGTGTGAAGTAAAATGCAAACAGCCCGACTGTTGGTACCCACAACTCTTCAGCTTGAAGTGACGTGTGTATTGTAAGTTGTATCGTATAACAAACGAGCAAGCTTGCTTGCTATACTTTGCTGGAAGAAAATTTATAGAACGGATTTGCTTCATACAAGAGGTTGCATGAACATGATTAATAACTAATCAACGAACACTATTGATGCCTTCAAATATATAGTATGAAACTTTTCTTTTATTAGTTTCAGCCATTAGGCTACGGCCATGCTTCGGCAACGCCTTGAATTTATATCGAATGAATCAACCCCAATATTTATACATTTTTAGCCTGATGGTTAGTCTATCGGTCTCTTCTGTTGAACTGTTAAGTTACGGAGACTTAAACACACCAATACAGGTTGTCAAGCGGTTGTTGACACACACACACACACACATATATATATATATATATAATATATATATATATATATATATACACACACATACATACACGATAGGCTTCTTTCAGTTTCCGCGTACCAAATCCACTCACAAGGCTTTGGTCGGCCCGAGGCTATAATGGAAGGTAGTTGCCCATGATGTCATGCAGTGAAATTGAACAGGGGACCATGTGGTCGGGAAGCAGGCTTTTCACACAGCCACGACTGTGCCTATTATTCAATAGAAATTTGCACAGTGTCACGGGGTGACCTTCTGACCTTGGTACAAAAAAACCTCAAGTAGTGTAGTGGGCAGAAACGACAACAGGAAGACTTTTCGCTTATTATATACGCTGTGTCTATTGTCATACTTCAATGTCTGTGTGTGCATTGAATTTTTTGTAATGAACAGTATATAATGACTGTTATTGTTGTTGTTTAACTTCAGCACATACCTTATCAGGCCAATCAGTGATCGAACGCATTTCATCCGTAACAGTCATTCCTTAACACGGTTGTGTAGGGTTACATTATCTAATGCAGGTTTGGATGACCTTCTTCTCGCAGTAGGCGATCGTAAAGTCTGAACACATAGGAAATCTCATTAACTATATTTTTTTACCTATATATTTTACTAGCTTAAGGTGACTCGCTCTACGAGCGGGTAAGAGTGTGGTTGTTACTTTCTGTTGCTTCCTTTCTATTTTTTATCACCACATTCTCCCTCTTTGTTTCTCTCTCACTTTCCCACTCTCTTACTCTTCCTTTCTTTTGGACTCTCCCTCGCTTTCTCTTAATCTCTATCTTTCTCTATCTATCTCTCATTTATAAACAACAAAAGATCTTGAGTAAGTTGAGAAAGAAAATATTTTGAAAGATCAATCATAAATATCAGGCAGTGACAACGGAAAGGTCTGCTTCAAGGCAGACAGCAAAACACTAACATTTAAAAGGGACAGACGAACTTGCGAGCTGAATAAAAATTAAAAAAATATTGGAAACCAAAGTTTGAAGGGATAGAATCTGAGGATAGTAGAGTCACCATGGCTGGCATTTCTTAGTGACGGACAGCAACGTAGTGGCAGTTTAACGGCTGGCGTAAAATTTTGTACTTGATGTAAAAGAAAATTCCTAAACACCAAGTTTTGAAGTGATTCTTTCTCACAACAGTAGACTTGACGATTTAAAGGCTGGCGCAAATTTTTTAGCTTGATGTAACAGAGAATTCCTAAACACCCGCTCCTGTAAATTTTAATCCCCTTCCAGCCCCATTTAGACCTCTTTTCACATTTTGGTTAATATAACCCGATTTCATTCGGGTCTACTCGGGCCACATTTTATAAGATGAGGAATTTTGTCCTAGAGGTTACGCCTTTCATTTGAGGAAAAAAATAGTTGCCATGCAAACTCGCCTGCACTTTTAACATAGGTGTGCATATTTTCAGCTCTACAGACCACATAATGCACACATTATATATATATATATATATATATGTGTGTGTGGGTGTGTGTGTGGGTGTGTGTGTGTGTGTGTGTGTGTGTGTGTGTGTGAGTGTGTGTACATATATACACATATTTATATGTAGAACACACACATATATGAATTAACCCAATAAATATCTGATTCATAATATTTGTTCTCATGATTGTGTGGTGGTGGTGGTGGTGGTGGCGATGATAATTCTCTTTATGAATGTAGACAGACGTAGAGAGAGGGGGGGAATGTGGGAGAGTGACAGCGCTGGCGATGATGGCGGGGCAAAGATAGTAGACGCTGTCAAACGACGTTATAGAGAGAAAGTGAAAGGAAGGGAGGAAAGAGAGAGAGACGGAGGAAGACAGGCAGATAAGAGAATGAGAGAAGACTTGTCAAAGTGTGCGTTTTTTGTCCTAGTAACCACACCTTTTAAGATAAGGATTTCTAATCTAGCCCACTCACATCCTCACCTCATTTTACATGTCCCTGTAAATTTTGGAGTCAATCCGACGGGATCGAGTGCCCTTTAACACGTTCTAATGCCAAAACCAGACAAACAAACATTCTCATTTCAGAATTATAGATATTGATATATATTTTACCTATATAATTTTGCCTACTATATTTGTTCACCTCAATAGATTAAATATGGTTTTGCGTCCAAATTGACGGTAACGTGGAGTTATTGCATTGATATTCACGTAAATGTTGCAAAGCACATTGGCTTTTGCATCACAAATGGTGGAAATCCTATTAAAGATGTTATTTGTTAATATTGCGATTGAATAAAATGTTGTTGGAAATTTTACGTGTATTTCTTGAAAATAGACATTTTGCCTATGTGTCCGGACTTTCGGGACACCCTGTTTATCGGGCCATATCTGGGAAAAAAATTATTCATTTTAGTATGAAGTACAGAGTACAGCATGTGGTGGATCTCCGTCGTATGACGACGAGGATTTAGTTGTTTGATCAACTGAACTATCTCCTGTGTTGGAATTTTATCAGCTAAGCATTCCGCAGATACGTGCACCCTTGACATAATTCTAAAGAAGAATCGGCATGACAGAATGTGTAACACGACTATACCTTTTTGAATTGCAGATACTATCTAGCCCCGTCCTCCGCGGGCTTTTTTATAGTTTTCCTTTACTCAGTCTCACAAGGTATGGAGTTAACCCGAAGCTATAAAAAGAAACATTTGTTTTATCTGTTACATAGAGATCGAACCCAGAACCTCATGATTGCAAAGCGAACTTCTTTTGGCCATATTCTGGCTACAGAAGTCGAATGCAACGACCATTTAATTGTTTTTGAAGCCTTCTCTGTCTGTCTGTCTGTTCATCAATCCCTATTTCTGAGTCGTACAAAGGAACTGGCTCAATGAAAGCACGAACAGTATTGACTTAACGGGGTAGCATATAATTGGAGCTCCCAAATGTTGGCTAATTTGTAACAAGTCGATGGTTTCGATGGTTTTCAGGAGAAAATATCTTTATCTGACTTTATATGAAGCTTAGTATTTAGAATAATGCCCACGTGTCTGTGTTTGTCCCCTAGCATTGCTTGACAACCGATGCTGGTGCGTTTATGTCCCCGTTACTTAGCGGTTCGGCAAAAGAGACCGATAGAATAAGTACTGGGCTTACAAAAGAATAAGTCCCGGGGTCGAGTTGCTCGATTAAAGGCGGCGCTCCAGCATGGCCGCAGTCAAATGACTGAAACAAGTAAAAGAGAGAAAAGAAAAGAAAAAGAGAGTTCAGCATAGTCTCGCTTTAGACATTAATTTGTAAACTGCACCGTCATTTGATGTTTATAGCTAAGAATAGACAACGAAGCCGTGTCCATCACCACTCGCTAACCCTGACCGGGAAGGACTATTTTATTGGAAACAAGAGTCACCAACAACAGTTTAAAATATGCATATACATACGTGTGTGTGTGTGTGTGTGTGTGTGTGTGTGTACACACCACAAATTCCTAAATATCCGATAAAGAACAACGCAAACATGAACTTCGACGATCTGGAGAAATACTTGGCATGTCTTAACACAATGATCTTACGACTCCTTGACATGTCTTAATACAATAATCTTAAGACTTGTCTTACTGGTTTGGCAACTTTTAAAGAAAGCATTTCAGTGCCCTGACTAATAAATCTTTCGGAAACAAGTTCAGCTTCCTCTACTTTCTCATATATAGATATAGATAGATAGATAGATAGATAGATAGATAGATAGATAGATAGATAGATAGATAGATAGATAGATAGATAGATAGATAGATATAGAAAGAAAGAAAGAAAGAAGGAAAGAAAGAAAGAAAGAAGCAAACAAAGAGACTAACACACCGAGTGGGCTAGGTAGCAGATACAATACTTGGACTTAAAAGCATGACATTTCGGGTGTAACTATTGTCGACTGACTTATGTAACCGTGATGTGGGTAGGTGGAATGCATGTATGAGCGTCGTTGTTTGTGTTTCACAAGATATAAGAAAGGTTGAAGGTGGGTTAACTTATTATGACAATATGCTTCTGCTCTACTTTGTAGCTTTGATACCAGTATTTCTACATGTTGTTGGTTTCATTGTTGCTGCATTTTGTATTCGTTAACCTTGTGGTAAATACATAAAAAGCTATTCTTTTCTACTCTAGGCACAAGGCCTGAAACTTTTGGGGAGGTGGCCAGTCGATTAGATCGACCCCAGTACGCAACTGGTGCTTAATTTATCAACCCCGAAAGGATGAAAGGCAAAGTCGACCTCGGCGGAATTTGAACTCAGAACGTAAAGACAGACGAAATACCGCTAAGCATTTCGCCCAGCGTGCTAACGTTTCTGACAGATCGCTGCCTTATAAAAAGCTATTATTTATTATTATTATTATTATTATTATTATTATTATTATTGAGTGAGAGAGCAGTGCATGCCATCAAAGTGACACTGGGGTAAAATATACGAAGCCTTGTATATCCATCATGTCAACCCGTCTGATAAGGGTACACTAGGTACATGCATTACAACAATGTGTGTGCGACATTGTGATCTAATATCATTGTGATCTAATATCAAGATAAACAGCGCATGACCTTGCAGGTGACGCCTAGTTAGAATTTTCTTCTGGTCGAGTAACCCATCTCGCTCAAAAGGTCCCTGAATAAGGGTTGTTTAAGGATGTTGAACGAAACACCCATGTTTCCAGAGGTGAATTATTCAAACGTCCAATAATCCCTCTCAACACATAGCTATGATGCCCCACCACCACCACTACTTCTGCTCGTGATCGGAGATGCACATATCGTCAGCCACTAAGGGACATGCTCAACTGGTTAAGGTCAAACAACTGACAAGCAAATCTGTGTTATTGAGCAGAATATTTTCTGTAGCCCATCTTTCATACCAAGACAAAACAGTGTACATGATGACACTTCCAGTCAATGAAG
>NC_043015.1:19570671-19645671 GCF_006345805.1 Octopus sinensis
TAGAAAAAAGAGCGTCCATAACATTTGTAGGTCAAGCAGACGAAATTGAATTGCTGTTTTACTTGTTTGGCTCTAGGTTAACCCTGACTGCGCATATTTACGTATCTGCGTGTCTATATTTATATATATGTACATATACGAGTATGCATATGTGTCTATGATATATATAGCCGCCATCATTGACTGCTAGTTTTTTTTTTATTCGCTCTCTGTTTATTTCCCCGTGTTCCTTCCTGTTGAAGAGCTAATCTCGAAACATAAAAGACTTCTCACCTTCCCGAGCGTCAAACTATGTACACCTGTCTTCGTCTTTTGTTTTCTGTAAATTTCAGCTATATATATATATATATATATATATATATATATATATATATATATACATACACACACACACACACAAGCATACATACGTAGATATATACATATAGGCATACACCTCCTTAATCTACGTAAATTTCTGTGTGTGAATGGGTGTGAACGCACACACACACACACACACACACAGATGAATACATGTGTGAGTGTAGACATTCTTGGACGGTGAACGGGCGTGGTCACCGTTCACGCAGCTCTTCTTTCAGTAGTTCGTAATCCTTAACAAAGCAACAGGTCCTGGGTCGAATAACGACTGAGACCGTGTAGTCGGTATCAGGAATGTCGTCAGGCGTTTATCGCCCTCTAGTGGGATTAGTAGGAGGTTGTCGAACTGACAGAATTGTTATCATGCCGGACAAAATGATTAGCGACGTTACGTTCTGGTTTCAAATTCTACCGAGGTCGACGAAATCAAGAAACCCCCAACCTCAACCTCCAAATTTAGGGCTTTGTGCCTTTAGAAAAGATTAATTGCACCGAGGTCAACTTAGCGTTTGATCGTTTCAGGGTCGATGAAATAAGTACCAGTTGTGTACTGGGGTTGATGAAATCGATTCGCCCCCTTCCCCCAAAATTTCAGTACTTGTGCCTCCAGTAGAAAGGATTATTATTATTATTATTATTATTATTATTATATGTAAATCTACGTAGTGGACATACAAACTGAGCAAATTTGATCATTTCTCCATAGATTGAAAAAAAATGGACTGCCTCTTTTACGCTTTTACTTGTTTCAGGCATTTGACCGCGGCCATTCCGGAGCACTGCTTTTACTCGAACAAACCGACCACAGGACTTATTCATTGAAAGCCAAGCACTTATTCTATCGGTCGCTTCTTGCCGAACCGCTAAGTTACGGGGGCATAGATACACCAACAACGGTTGTCAAGCGATGGGGGTGGAGACATACACACACACACACACACACACACACATACACACACACATATATATATATATATATATATATAATATATATATATATATATATATATATATATATATATATATACGACGGGCTTCTTTTAGTTTCCGTCTACCAAATCCACTCACAAGGTTTTGGTCGGCTCGAAGCTATAGCAGAAGACACTTGCTCAAGGTGCCACGTAGTGGTACTGAACCCAGATCCATGTGGTTGGTAAGCAAGCTTCTTACCACACAGCCACTCCACATATTTTAATCGATTTTCATACCTTCTTGAATTGTCATCAGTAGTGTCTATCGGGGCGGCCATTCTGTTTATATATTCACCAAATCCTGATGCTACAGAAAACTGGGGCTATTAATTTGCCTGGCATAAATGTTTAACACTTTATTTTTAAATATCAGGAGCCTGTCAGTGGGGGTCTCAGTCCTCACAGTATCACGCTATGATAAAATATATATAAACCTACTTGGTAGATATAGGAACAGGGCAAATTTAACTATTTCTCCGTAGTCTGGTAACATGAGGAACTGCCTTAATTGAATTTTCAACTTTATTGGGTTTTCATCAGAGATGATATTATCGTTAGCGCACCGGACAGAATTCTTAGCAGCATTTCGTCCGTCTTTACGTTTTGAATTCAAATTCCGCCGAATTCGACTTGGCCTTTTATTATTTCGGGGTCGAGAAAATAAGTACCAGTTGCGTACTGGGGTCGAGCTAATCGACTAGTCCTCTTCCCTAAATTTCAGGCCTTGTACCAATACTTTTGCGGTGTTCCTTTATGTCGTAGAAACGTGAAACTCTGAGTAAGTTTTTGTGATATTTTTACTGCTTTTTAATAAAACATATTACTCTACCTCTGGTATTCCAGTACTATTTTCTCCACCTTATTTCGTATTTACGTGCTTACTCTGGTGTATGTGTATATATATATATATATATATATATATATATATAATATATATATATATATAATATATATATGTGTGTGTGTGTGTGTGTGTGTGTTTAAAATGACTAATAACGAATGCCCTAGGAAACTAGAAGAGACAAGTTCTAGTCACGTGTGTAAACAATATATATATATATACTTATAAACAAATACATGTACATAGTAATGCATACACATATAACCATACTGCACGTATACACACGCGCGCGCGCGCATTGCGGGAGACAGCTGCAACTGTTGGCTTTACAAATTTGGTTTGCACAAATTCTCACAAACTAATACACAATACCTAATTACATTTCAAATTAGGCATTAAATCAAAGTACTGTTAACTACCAAGTGAAGGATGTTTAATTAGACGCTGTGTGGACAGCTTTCTGTCTGGCTGCCTTCGTGACCGGGTTTCGATTCTCGTTTGGATACTGTTGTCATTTATTTTACTTAATTATCTTTTACTTGTTTCGGTCATTGGACTGTGACCGCCTTGACGGATTTGGTCGGACAAATCGACCCCAGGATTTATTCTTTGTAAGCCTAGTAATTATTCTATCGGTCTCTTTTGCTGAAACGCTAAGTTACGGGGATGTAAACAAACCAGCATATGTATAAAATTTGGAATTGTTGCAATAATGATCAAAGCAAACAATAATATTTTGAAGTCGTTTCCTACGTACGTTTCAGATCTGCGTAACACGTAGTAAGGAATGTATCCGTTACCTAAGACTTTCTTCACTTGTGCACCGCTTCTTAGCGTAACACGAAATATATGTACGGAGCAACTAATTCAGGAGAAAATATTTCCGAAGATATTACTGACTCTGTTATTATCTAGTGTAATAATTAAAAATGATAACAACAGAATCAATAATATAGGCGATTGCTCGCAGACGGTTGATTTCTGTAGTTATTATCAGTGTTTTTACGGCGATTTAAATAAGTTTTGACTGTTATTTCCAGCAGGTAGACATACTTAATATGCCCTTGGATTCATTTTAATCCTTCAGCTATACAGGCATATATATATATATATATATATATATATATATATATATATATATATATATATATATATATATATATATTCTTTTCTTTCGCTTGTTTCAATCATTTGACTGCGACCATGCTGGAGCACAACTTTAAAGGGTGT
Organism: Octopus sinensis; assembly: GCF_006345805.1. Taxonomy (NCBI): domain Eukaryota; kingdom Metazoa; phylum Mollusca; class Cephalopoda; order Octopoda; family Octopodidae; genus Octopus; species Octopus sinensis. Next base: position 19,574,074 of record NC_043015.1, read on the forward strand.
TAGTCGAAGAAATCGACCCCTGGACTTATTCTTTGTAAGCCTGGTACTCATTCTATCGGTTTCTTTTGCCGGGCCGCTAAGTTACGGGGACATAAACACACCGCCATTGATTGTCAAGCGATGGCGGTGGGGACAGACACACACACACACACACATATATATATATATATATATATATATATATATATATATATATATATATATATATACACGACAGGCTTCTTTCAGTTTCCATCTACCAAATCCACTCAGAAAGCTTTGGTTGGCCTGAGGAGGCTATAGTAGACATTTTTCCTAAAGTGCCACGCAGTGGGACTAAACATGGGACCATGTGGTTGGTGAGCAAGCTACTTACCACCTGTAACCTATACATAAATCGTAACCACCACTGATTACCAAAATAGCCCTTTGTCTGTCCAAAACATTTTCATCGGTTGGTCTTGAATGTCGATGCTTGTTTTCAAACTTAAACCCTTCTTAACTTTTTGTTTCATACTTTCTGATTAATATAAAGCTTTCGTTTCCTATGTCCCAAGTAACCCTGGTGGTTCAGAAAAATTGGGGATATGAATCATATGCGACTCATGGGTACCCAGGAAATAGGTCCCGTGTACAATGTGTGATACGCGGGACCTATTTCTTTTGCCACATGTGATACAGAGGACAGGTAAAGTTAAGGAATGCCTTGAAATGGGGCCTAAACTTCCATCTGGTCTGATCTTAATTCTAACTTTTCACTGGCCTGTTAATCGTAGTAAAACTTACCCCATCGCCACGCTGCTCCATTACTAGTTACATACCAGTTGTATATTTAGGGCCGATCTAATCAATTACATTATGACCATCCTGTATAAATTTTGACTAAGTAACTATGTTAAACATGGATGTTCAGGTATTCTTTCTACAAAAGGCACAAAGTCTGAAATTTTATCGGAGAGGGATTGCCAATTACATCGACCCCATTGCTCAACTGGTACATAGTTTAATGACCCCCGAAAGCGTGAAAGGCAAAATCGACTTGGGCGGAATTTGAACTCAGAACGTCAAGAGCCTAAATAAATATTTCGTATTTTTTGTCTCGTTTGCTGACGATTCTGTTTACTCACCGCATTTGATCGTCGTCTAACATTACAATCTGTAATCGAAACCGGATCGCAGTATCGGCTCGTAGGCGTGCCTAATACCCTCAACTCTGTGATATTAGTTTCTTGAACATTGTGGGGTTTGTAGATGACAACATGGGCACAGTTACGGAAGGGAGTGTGTAGGGATGGTGAGATGGTCTCAAAGTCTCTGAATTGCAGAGGTGGGTGAAATATGTTAGTGGGACATTCAAAACCTTTCTTTAGTAGGGCGTGAGAGAAGTCAACTGAAATCATCCTATCTCTCTCTCTCTCTCTCTGTCTCTCTCTCTGTCTCTCTCCCCTCCATATATATGTGTGGGTGTGTGTGTTTAAAGAAAAACAGGTCGCAGCTTTAACTGGCAAGAGTTTACTTCTAATTCTATGGTGTTCGTCAAATGTCTTACATATAAAACAACCAGAAAGAGAGAGAGAGAGAAAGGAATGAGAGAATGGGAGGAAGAGAAAGAGGGAGATTTTTTGTTTGCGATTTTATGAGGATTGGTTTGTAAACTCACCGGACAACTACTCTGAGATTTTTTTTTTTCATTTATTTTCTTTTTTTCTAAAAAGATTTGACTATTTTACACCCCCAAAATGAATGAATTATTGAACAATTTGATATATATATATAATGGCGGTGCCCCAGCATGGCCACAGCTCGTGAGCTGAAACTAGATAAAATAAAATTTAAAAAATAAAAAGAAAATCGTTGCTATTATATTAATTATTAAAAATTTGGCCAAATGCGTTTTTTTTTTCAATATCTATTTTTGCTTGCAATAGCCGGTTGTTTTGGTCAAACTATCGTATCTCCTGCTGCTTTCCCAAAGTGCCGTGTTATGTCACCAAACATGGGATCATATACGCACACATACACACACACGTGTTTGTGTGTGTGTGAATAGATATTAGAGAATTTCTCGAGTGGCTGTGTGGTACGAAGCTTGCTTCCCAAACACATGGTTCCGGGTTCAGTCCCACTTCGTGGCACCTTGGGCAAGTATCTTCTGCTATAGCCTCAGGCCGTCCAAAGCCTTGTGAGTGGATTTGGTAGATGGAAACTGATAAAAGCCCGTCATATGTGTGTGTGTGCCCGCGTGGCGCGTCCGTGTTTATGTATGTCTGTTTGTCCCCCCATCATCGCTTGACAACCGATGTTGGTGTGTTTACGTCCCTGTAACTTAGCGGTTCGGCAAAAGACACCGATAGCATAAGTACTAGGCTTACAAAGAATGAGTCCTGGGGCCGATTTGTTCGACTAAATGCGGTGCTCGAGCATGGCCGCAGTCAAATGACTGAAACAAATAAAAGAATATCTCACGGAATCGACCAGACTATCGGCCATTGTCATACCCCGCTGGTTACAATACGCTTCGGATTGTATTAGCTTTCGAATGATGCCACACCCCACGCTTGACGGCCGGGCTTACATTTCCTCTTGAAGTGATCGCCAGGGTTGTCCCTACTTATTGTTGAGTGGACGGTATCCTAACCACTATGCCACAGCGCTTTCACACTCACTCACACACACTCGCTCACTCACTCAATCACACACACACTCACTCACTCTTTTCTATCTCATTTACACACACATATACGCTCTTTCTCTCTCTCCATCTCTCTCTCTCTCTCTCTCTCTCTCTCTCTCTCTCTCTCTCTCTCTCTCTCTCTCTCTCTCACACATGCACGCACAGTCTCTCACACACACACGCACGGCTCACTGATACACAAGTCTCTTCCGCAATTTTTTCCCAGACCAAATCAGTTGTGACCCCAACTATAGCGTAGAAGCTTCTTGTATGAAAAGACCTAAAGTTTTGTTATCTCGTTTTTGTTTTGTTTTGTTTTTTGTCCTGAATCATTAAAAATGTTCTGTCTTTCACAAACCGCAATCATCACCATAGTTACTCCATCCATCTTCAACCATCCATTCAACCAGCTTTTCACTTGTGCTTTTCATTCATTCATATAAAAACAGGTCTATGAACAACTAATGATTTACATTCAGAGCGTCCCTTGGCCCTGAAAGTCGATCTTTAATATTTGATATGTTAATGTTAACATATTTAATAAATAGACTATTAAAAGACAGCAAGAAATAATAAATTATTCGGTGAGTTTAATGAAAGATCGAACGGAAATCGATCAAATTGCAAAATTCGTGTGATTTTGACATTTCTTAAATCGGTGCAAGGGTACATATTTCAGATCAGAAAGAGAAAAGTTGTGTACATATGAAGTTCTGAATGGACCTCCATGGTATGAGTGTTATTCGTTGGTACTCATTTCATTGACCCCAGGAAAGCTACCCTAAGAAAGAAGGGAAACAAGATTTGGAACTTAGCGTGAAGAAGTAGGAAAGTGAATACCACTAAGCATTTAGTCCGGCGCTCAACCGATTCTCACATTTATGAGAGAGAGAGGGGGGAGAGAGAGATGTACATACGTATGCACGCGCAAGAGCGCTCAATATTGCTTGTAGAGAATACAGCGATTTGTTTTTATTAAACTGACTCGAGTTTCATGCCACAGCGATCTTCAGGTGATGAGGTGCATTTACAAAGCTACATCTCTTTCAAATAAATCAGTGCCTTCTTTGAACAAGGACACCTTGGATATTACTAAGACTGCAGCGTTAGATTTGAAAATAAAAGATGGGATGGTCAGGAATGGAACGCTTTGGATCATAATTCTGCTTAGGACTGAACTAGGAGAAAACAACAACGGCAAAAACATCAAAAATAATCATAAAAAAGAAGGCGTCCGTGAAATGACACCCGCAAACCCCTCAAACATTCTTTACTGCATTTAGTTTTATCTTTATCATTTCTTACCAAACTATGTACATCGATTGTGTTAAGAAGTTAGCAGGGTTCAAACTCACTGCGCAATACGATGGACAAGTTTTGTCATTTTTGTGTGGAGGGGGTTCCGTTTTTCTTTCTTCATTCGCAAAGCATTGCTCAGAACAACGCAGTAGTAAGAACTATAGCTGTAAATGGACGATAACAGGGTGGGTGCTTACCCTGTATGTATGTCTGTCTGTCTTTGTCTCTATCTGTCTGTCTGTCTCTATCTGTCTGCCTATGTGTGCATGTATTCATTTACGTATTCAATCAATCAATCCCCCCCCCACACACACACACACACACACACATACGAACGAACGAAGGGCGTTTCAAAAGGTTTAAGACCAACATACCTAGTGACATGTCAAAAGGAAAAAAAAGTATTTTTCATTTTACTTCTCAACTGCATATTTTTTATTGTTCACGAAAGTCGCCGTTTCATCTCGAAGCATTTTTCGTATTGTTTGCACAGTTGTTCAGTGCAGTTTCCGTCTACTAAATTCACTTTCAATGCATTTGGTCGACCTATAATACTTGTCCAAAGTATCACGCCAGTAAACTGAACCCGAAATCACGTGATTGTGAAACAAACTTTTCACCCACGCAGCTATACTTAATAATATATACATATTTACATATATATATATATATATATATATGAAAAATGTCTGGTAAATATACATACGACAAAACAAAACTGAATATTAACAACTGGTTGATAACTGGTTGATAATGAGCGATCTTCTGTGTTTGTCACCCGTCCGGTTTTACACTCAGTATACGTTATGTCGCAACTTTATTTACCATATTTCTTTTAAGTAATGGAACGCAACATACACCGAATATATATATATATATATATATATATATATATATATATATATATGTATATATATATAAATGGAACATAAACGCAATAGTGGCAGACTTAGAAGAAAGAGTAAGTCACCCCTTCAACTCGTAGAGTGGGTTGGCACCTTGGACAAGTGCTACATCCCCTTAGCCTTCTGTGTCAGGGTTACAGTGAAGACATCGACAGCAGGACGTTGGATAACTGACAAAGCAGAGGAGAGTCCTAGACCAATGGGTTGAAGATTATTGTGGCCAAGTGGGAGATCTGTACCATCAGACAACGGTTGAACGTCAACTAGAGACTGAGCTGCTATTGCGTGGCAACCTCATCGTCGGCCATGCTCATTGCACTCTTGTACACTATTTTGGCGCCTGGCATTGAGGTCAAGAAAGGCAGACTGGTGGTGGGGATGACACCAACTGCCTTGCTCACCGTCCAAAGACGTTTCGTTCTGAGAAGTTCTGAACAGAACAGTGAACGTCCAACATGGCTTCTAGATTTTGGGTTTCAATTAGTTCATTCAGTCACCTGGTACTAATGTTGTAGAAGCCACACCAGTTCTTTACTTTCTTCTTAGAGTCACATGCAATCACATCATGTACATACACACGCACATGCGTGACTTTTGAGTTTTGCGAGAGAAGGAATACTTTATATATTTTCTGTAGTTTATTTGTCACTTTGTATTAAGAATCGTTGTTGTTGGCGTAAGAGTTACATCGGACACAAAACTCTGAGTTGCAGCAGAGGGAGTCCCCATCTTCGCACTCACGTGTGTGTGTGTGTGTGTGTGTGTGTGTGTGTGTTTTGGCGAAAGATATACTACAACATATCAGTAAGAATCTTGATAAACCGGTTGTCGAACAAAAATTACATCGCGCTATATATTCCGCCTGAATTATCGCTGCTGCTATCTTTAACACAACAAACCAGGAACATTGGATCATTAGAGACCTTCAACCATCGATAACAATGTTTACGCAAAGCATAATATAAAATATTTAATAAAAGCATTATACTAAAAACATTATATAAAATAGTTAAGAGGCCATTTTGTTTGTGAAGTATATATGTGTGAGCCACTAAATTATTCCGTGTCATTAAGAGATAGATAGATAGATAGATGGATGGATGGATGGATGGATGGATGGATATTGAATAGATTCACAACGTTTGTTTCATTAACAAAATAAGAGCTAAATGCAATATGTTAAAAGCCCTAGAGGTATAATCATTTTATCTTTTGCAAGTTTTCGTCATTAGACTGTGGCCACGCTGGTGCATCGCTGTGCAGGGTTTTAGTGGAATCACTCTTTCCTTATACTTTTAAGTTTGATACTTCAGTCGCTATTTCTAGCAGATCAAGTGCCCACGTGTAGCTACTTCTTTTTTAACTAAACTGTATGTTTAGAATATAGAAAAGTGTCCATTGAAAGATATTCTGTCTGACAACTACAGTCGTTATGCTTGCAAATATAATGATATGAGTAGAGCCGATAGAATATTCGTTTTATCTACTTCGGAATAATGAAGGACGGAGATGTTCAAGTAACGGACAAGATGCCTTACTAAGTTAAATTCGGAACTATGTCTTGCTGATGTCTCTTTCATATTGAAGTAGAAACATGTCTAAAGTTATTTAATAATGAGACTGCCATTATCAATAATCTATTATTATTATTATTATTATTATTATTATTATTATTATTATTATTATTATTATTATTATTATTATATTATTATTATTATTATTATTATTATTATTACTACTACTACTACTACTACTACTACTACTAAGGCGGCGAGCTAGCAGAATCGTTAGCATACCGGGTGAAATGCTTTGCAGTATTTCGCCTGTCTCTACATTCTGAGTTCAAATTCCGCCGAGGTCGACTTTGCTTTTCATCCTTTCGAGGTCGATTAAATAAGTATCAGTTACGCACTGGGGTCGATATAATCGACTTAATCCGTGTGTCTGTCCTTGTTTGTCCTCTCTTGTGGGTAGTAAAGAAATAGAAATAGGTATTTCGCCTGTCTCTACATTCTGACTTGAAATTCCGCTAAGGTCGACTTTGTCGTACATCCTTTTGGGGTTGATAAAATAAGTACCAGTTTCGCACTGAGGTCGATGTAATCGACTTAATCCCTCCCCCAAAATTGCTGCCCTTGTGGAAAAATTTGAAATTATTATTATTGTGAGACCCCATTCGCAAACTATGGGTCAACTCGAGCCTGTGGTAAAAGAAGGACCTTGCCTAAGAAATCGAGCAGGGTCCACGTAATTTCGAAGCTAACGTCTTAACGACACACCCACCACAACTGCACCCACGCTCTTTTGTATTCTTGTATTTGTTTCAGTCATTTGACTGCGGCCATGCTGGAGCACCGCCTTTAGTCGAGCAAATCTACCCCAGGAATTATTCTTTGTAAGCCTAGTACTTATTTTATCGGAATCTTTGGCCGAACCACTAAATTATGGGGACGTAAACACACCAACATCGGTTGTCAAGCGATGACGGGGGACAAACACACACATGTACACACATACTCACACACACACACACACACACACACACACACACATACATATACGATGGCCTTTCAGTTTCTGCCTGCCAAATCCACTGACAAGGCTTTGGTCGGCCCGAGGTTATAGTAGACGCTTGCCCAAGGTGCCACGCAATGGGGCTGAACACAGAACCATGGTGGTTGGTAAGCAAGCTACTTACCACACGCCCACACCTGCGCCTATATACATAAAAAGATATATATTTATCATTGCCGTTGCTATAGTTATTTTTATGCCCTCGTACACAAATATTACCATAAGGTTAACCTTGATGACACAGGACACCTGAATATTTTCCCCGAAACTATCACTAACACACATTTCATCTGTCTCGATTATATCAGATTACTCAGGCATATATGTCACCATCTCGGTCAAATTTCTCACTATAAAACTGTCATCATTAACTAAGTTTGTTCCACTAATCTGATTTAATGTTCAGATATTGTGATAATCGCAAGCTGTAGGCCCAGGGGGGGGTGGCTGTTAATTTCACCGGTTCGCTTCAAAGATCTGATCTTTTCACATCTCTCTATTTTCCAAAATTCCAAATTAACAGATTTTATCTGTTATTTTCCTTCTTTGTGATTTATTAATTTTAAACACGCCTACATGTAGATTTGTCTGTTAATTACGCGGATAATCTCGGTTAATCGAAGTTTTGGGTGGGTGGAGGCGTTTAACTCACGGTATAAACAGATCTTACTAGTATTTTCTCCCTTGTTTATAAATTTTAAACACACACAGCGGAGTTTTCCTCTATTAATTACAAGGATAATCACACTCAAAGATTTTATCTGACGGTATTACATATGCGGTGAGCTGGCAGAATCGTAAGTACGACGGACAATATGCTTAGCGGTATTTCGTCTGCCGTTACGTTCTGAGTTCAAATTCCGCCGAGGTCAACTTTGCCTTTCATCCTTTCGGGGTCGATAAATTAAGTACCAGTTACGCACTGGGGTCGATGTAATCGACTTAATCCGTTTGTCTGTCCTTGTTTGTCCCCTCTATGTTTAGCCCCTTGTGGGTAGAAAAGAAACAGGTATTACATATGCAAGAACCTATCGTGTGTTTAGTATCCAGAATACTCCCAGAAGTAGTTTTCTGATGACCATATTGTTAAGATCATTAACTCTTTTAACCTACCAGTAGGCATTAGCGGAAACGATTTCGTCTGACTATTATACTTCTAGAAGACGCAAAAACGTGCGGTCTCATGGTTTTCATTATACGATTGGCAGAAACATCGTCCGTTTTCAGTTGTGAGCCCAAAACCACGTGACCTCCAGCTTTTACGTCTTCCAGGGGCATCGTAGTCAAGCGAAATTGCGCTTGCTAAAGAGTAGTCGCGAATTCAGACATGTTATTGCTTCGATTCTTGCTGTTCTGCGTGAATTATTCAGTTTGGAAGACATCTGCACGCATCAGCAAATAATTTTAGTGATTTTTATAAAAAGGAGCTCTTGTTAGATCCATCGGTCCGATGAAATAGTGTTAACTGGGGAAACAAGCAATAAGGCCGAAACGCCGCAGTATCACAAAGTCCCCTTACACTGGTGAATCGTGTGTGCTATGATCGCGCATCGTTTAAAGACAGATGCTTTCTTATAACGGAAAGCAACGGCGATCAAATATCCACGTTCAAGTTTTCTAGAATGTAATATTGGGTTGTCCGGAAAGTTCGTGCCGATTTTTAAAGGAAAGAAAAAGGTCAATAATAAATACCTGCCATTACATTTTTAATCAACCTAATATGAACCATTTTGTTGTACAATGCGTCTCCATCTTTCCTTTAATTCGAAAATACCCTCTTCCCAGAATTGAGGTGGTTTCATGGCAAAGAATTCATCTAGGTTTATTTTTACGTCATCCAAGGAATTGAAATTTTTACCATTAAGACTATTCTGCAGAGACCTGAACCAGCGGAAATTCGAAGGAACAATATCTGGTGAATATGGAGGGTGGGGTTACACATCCCAGCCGAGCTGCAGCAATTTTTGTCTGGTCTCCAAAGCATCAAGTGCGGAAAATGAACTTTCTCATCTTCCATTTTAAAGGGTTACAGAATTAACACAGGTTATAGGAATATAAATCTTCTTCCACGAAAAGGTAGCTTATACTGTGCTCTAAATGGCGGTGTAGTCTAATCTTATATTATGGACTCAATGTTCTAAAATAAGTCGAAAGGTAAGCTACTATAAATCGACACGAACTTTCCGGACAACTCAATAAGAATGAATAGATATGAAATTGCTTGGATTGTCGCTCTTCTGTGAACACCTCATCAGCATGCTTCGGCAAATAATTTGTTTGATTTCTATAAACAAGAGCTTGTACACTTGTTAGGTCCGATCGATTGGTTCGGTGGATTAGCTTTGATTGAGGAGACACACAATAAGAGCGAAACGCCATGAAGTCTCAGTCACCTTACAACAATGAATCGCGCTAGCTATGAGCACAGGTTGACTAAAGATATGAGGTGTTCTCCGATGACGCAAAACAACAACGTTTGAATCTGCCAGATCGTATCAGTAACGAAGAGATACGCTATTATTTGAATTCTCGCTGTTCTGCGTGGACCCCGTGAATTTGTGACTATTGCTATTAAAAGCTATGCTAAAAATACTAACGTCTGTCATGTACGCTTTGGAATTCCTGACTTGCAAAACTTGATACATATTTACATTTAGTACAATATCTAATTGTGTTTTATCTAATCGTGTTATAGGAATATATAAAAGTAAGTCAGTCTGACACAATGTCTTTTTCTTTCGTTTGGCGGTGTTTTTGTTTTATTTTTTCAACGAAACACTATCTTTATCTTTGCAGACGCGATACAACGATTATAATTATGAGAAGAGAATTATGTGAATGACAAAAATGTACGTGTGTGTGTGTGTTTCTCTCTATAAAATTCACTCACAAGGTACTGGTGGCCTTAGGAAGCGCTGGGTTAACCATTATGCAAAATAAGCACGTGCTTAGAGCATCAAAGGAATGATGGGTACCACAAGAATGGTATATGGTTCACGACACAAAAGAAATCACTTTAAACTTGCTAGAATAATATTCAAAGTTGTTTGTATGATCGGAAATATAAATTCGAAGTGTTCATGGTTTCATAGTGAGGATCTGATCAAAGACTTTGCAATTAAAACAAAAAGTGGGAGAAATTTTTTAAAATATAAGTAACTTGGATGTGCAAAACGTAAACATAATTTTGCATCTTACTAAGGCGCTGAATTGGCAGAACCGTTTGCACGCCGGGCGAAATGCTTAGGGATATTTCGTCCTTCTTTACGTTCTGAGTTCAGATTCCACCGAGGTCGACTCTGCCTTTCGTTCCTCGGGGTCATAACTTAAATACTAATGAAACACTGGGATCGATTTAATCCCCTAAAATTTCAGACCTTGTGCCTATGCTAGAAACAATTATTTTCCATTTTACTATTTGTCTTGTTTAATTTTTGAAGCGTAAAATTTTATTTTATAGTTTATTGTTGCTTATATTTTAAATTACATTTATGTGGGGTCACCAAAATCTAAGTGCTTAGGGCCTCTATGGTACTTAATCCGGCCCTGGGGCTCCCCGGGCTATAGTAGAAGACATTTGCCTAAGATCACACACACACACGCATACACACACATATATTCTTTTATTTTATTCGTTTGTCATTTAACTGCGGCCATGATGGAGCACCGCCTTTAGTCGAGCAAATCGATCCTAGGACTTATTCTTTGTAAGCCTAGTACTTATTCTAGTACTTTTGCCGAACCGGTAAGTTACGGAGACGTAAACACACCAGCATCGGTTGTCAAGCGATGTTGGGGGACACACATACATACACACACACACACACACACACACACACACACACACATATATATATATATACGACGGGCTTCTTTTAGTTTCCGTCTGCCAAATCCACTCACAAGGCTTTGGTCGGCCCGAAGCTATAATAGAAGACACTTGCCCAAGGTGCCACGCAGTGAGACTGAACCCAGAGTCATGTGGTTGATAAGCAAGCTACTAACCACCCAGCCACTCCTATAGATTAATAATAAGAACAGAGATTTATACATCCAGTTTTATTCTGCTGTCAATCACGTCTTTCCACTTCTGCACCCACATGTTTCTGCTGCAATGTAGTGCACACTGCAAAGTTTTACACTTTGGTGTTAATTGCCGCTTCTTCAAGGTGCTATTAACGGCGTTTCAGAGCCAGTCTGAACTAAATACAAGTCCAGCCAAAATATTTCATACACGTGGTGTTAGTAGAGCCAAACTAGATAGGAGAGGAAGCAAACGGTGAGAATCGTGTGTTGAAGAAATTTAGCAAATTCTTTAATCAAAATACAAATTCATAAACCATAGACGCGAGTATTTATTCTATCGGTTTCTTTTGCCGAACCGCAAAGTTGCAGGGCCGTAAACACACCGACACCAGTTGTCAAACGGTGGAGGGGCACAAACACAAACCCAAAGATATATATACATGCATGCACACGACGGGCTTCATTCAGTTTCCGTCAGCCAAATCCACTCACAAGACTTTGCTCGGCCCGAGGCTACAGTAGAAGACACTTGTTCAAGGTTCCACGCAGCGGCACTGAACCCGGAACCATATGGCTGGGGAGCAAGCATCTTACCACACAGCCACGCCTATATATATATAAATTTAAATTGTTTCAGACACCGCCTTTAAGAACTTTAGTCGAACGCTATTTCCCATGCTGATTGAATAAATTGTCTAATTGATCGTTCAACGGGATGGTCATTTGTCGAAATAGACAGGAGAGTCCATCAATATTTGCAAGAAATAGTAGTCATATCTCCCTAAAATTCCAAACTCCTCTTTTACAAAATGCAGATTTCATAATATGGCCCAAGGTTACCAGCACATACGAAACATACGGGATGGTCACGACTGGAATAGTTGTCATCAAAGATTTGCTCCGAGATGACTGGCCTGGAACTAAACTACAAGAATCTACCTCAAAGACTACTTTCTTTAGTGTGTGTGAATGAATAAATAAATATACATACATATATATATATATATATATATATATATATATATATATGAGTTTGTCTCAGAGACCATAAGTCAGGGAAAAGATGCACTCGTATATCAGTCAATAAAGTGGGTATATTATACGATATGTATAGTAGGATATATAATACATTTCGGATGATATATACGTAACAGAAATATGCTCATTTATTTGTTACTAAATACAATACCATTGCTAAAGGTCTCATCTTCAAGATAGCATGTTAGCGCTTTTGTACTTGTGTGTGCACACGCACGCGCGTATTATGTCAGAAGTTGACAGTCTATTCAGTTTCACTCTTAAGTAAACTATCAACTTTTGATATAATAAATATAACTATTTACACTAGCCAATGCATTGAATTCACTATCAAATATGTTTGAATCAAATACGTAAAATGCATTTGTAAAATATTATCATAAGAGATTTTTTAACACTTACATTACATACACATACTTAGACACAAAGACATATACATACGTATGTATAAAATACCTGCACATATACATGTGTATACATACGTATGTATACATGTGTATACATAGATGCGTATACATACGTATGTATAATATACATACACATATACATGTGTGTGTGTGTATTTGTGTGTCGCAAAAGAGATCGATGGAATAAGTACTAAGCTTACAAAGAATAGGTCTTCAGGTCAATTTGTTCTACTAAAGACGGTACTCCAGCATGGCCGCAGTGAAATGACTGAAACCAGTTAAAGAAATGAATATGTATATATATATATATATATATATATATATATATATATATATATATATGACCTAAGGCGGTGCCATTCTTTTTCGCGTTACCTTCAAACGTACTGGACACGATTTTCTCAGCTCGCCCCCCTGTGTATAGTCCTTTAGGACAGTTTCCATTTCTCCTTCGCGTTATCCATTTTTGTCTTTGAGCCTCAAGGCTTTACGTTGTATGCTTTATCATTATCAATTCTTGTCTCCGTATGGCTCTAAGCCTTTATTCTGTTTATTCTTTTGTCCCCCGTCCGTTCACTAACGGCCTCGTCTCGAGCCCGTCTCGTTTTGGTATGTTTAGGTCCCATTCCCGGCAAGTTCCTTGTCGATGCCTCCAGCGTGGAAGGAATATTATCGATGATGGCTGAAACTGCGTTTGACTCTTCTGGTTGATAACTGATAGAGAATTGGTGAGCTGTTTTCTGTCCGCCTGTGTATTTAGTATTCGTTTGCTTGTTTATTTACTACGCATTTTCTTTTTTAATTATATACATAAACATGTCATATTTTCCGTTTGTTGTCTTTTTATTTAATCCTGAAAATATTTATATAACGCATACACTCCTTAATTTTTTTTACCTATATATATATATATATATATATATATATATATATATATAATATATTATATATATATATATATATATATATATATATATATATATATATATATACACACACACACAGGAGTGGCTGTGTAGTAAGAAGCTTGCTTCCCAACCACACGGTTCTGGGTTCAGTCTCACTGCGTGGAACCTTGGGCAAGTGTCTTCTTCTATAGCCTCGAGCCGACCAAAGCTTTGTGAGTGGATTTGGTAGAAGGCAATTGAAAGAAGCCCATCGTGTGTGTGTATATATATATATATATATATATACACGTGTGTGTGTGTGTGTATCTTTGTCTGTGTTTGTTCCCCACCTACATCGATTGACAATCGATGATGGTGTGTTTACGTCCCCATAACTTAGTGGTTCGGCATAAGAGTCCGACAGAACAAGTACCAGACTTACAAAGACTAAGTGCAGGGGTCAATTTCTTCGACTAAAAGTCGATACTCCAGTATGGCTGCAGTCAAATGACTGAAACAAGAAAAGGAATATATAGTAACCTCTTGACTATCGCGGGTGTTACGCTCCGAAACCCCACACGATAGGGGGAAATCCGCGAAGTGGAAACAGTACTGTATATTTTTTTGCATTTTCACGTAAGCTTAAATAATAAACCGCGATAGGTGAACCGCAATATGGCGAGGGATTACTCTGTGTGTGTGTGTATGTGTATATATATATATATAGTGTGTGTGTATCGTTGGCGATTTTCTTCCTCCGTCTTTCCTTTCTTTGGACTTTCCTCTATTGCTGAAGAAGAGCTTTGCTCGAAACGTTAAATCCCCTTTCCTTCCTTTCCTGAGCGTCTGATAATACAGTATTTGTACCACGTCATCACGATATTGCTTTTTCTTGTTTGTTCTTCTTTGTTTTGATTCACTATATATATATATATATATATATATATGTATATGTATGTATGTATGTATGTATGTATGTGTATATGTATATATGTATATGTATGTATGTATATATGTGTATGTATGTGTATATGTATGTATGTATATATGTATGTATGTATATATGTATGTATGTCTATATATATGTATGTATGTATGTATGTATAAAATGTATGCAGAGAAAGAGAGAGTATACCGGGCTCCCACAGTTTCTCTCTACGAAACTTACTCAGAAGGCATTGTTCGACGTCAGTCAATAATGGAAGACGCTTCTCCAAGGCGCCGCGCAGTGTGAGCGAACCCGAAACCAAAGTATTGCAAACCTAGCTTTTTAACCACATAACTATGCCTACGCCTTTGCAATTATACACATATTTGTGTGTTTTCTGGCAATAATAAATATAAAAAATTCCATTATAGAAATATCATAATAGTAATGATGATGATAATAATTTCTGGTCGTTTTTCAATATGTTTAGGCCAACCCACTCCCAATAAATAATAGGAATGTGTCAGGAAGAATCTTACGCTAAATCGACAAAAGCATTTTCGTGTTGTAAAGGAATAACATAGGTTTTGTGGAGTGACTCAAGACCAATGTCTTTCTTTATTTGTTAAAATACTGCGTGGCAACCGCCTCCAGAGACTCGTTCGATCCCAAACTTTGTATTGTAAAGTACTTAGAGTATATTGTCGTACATAGCACAAAATAATAATAATAATAATAATAATGGTGACGATAATAATAATAATAATTACAGAGACTGTGGAAAGTGCGGGTAAGATGTATCCCAGTAATTATAGGTGCATTGGGAACTATTCCTAAAGATCTGAACAGATGGACATAGGAAATGGGCATAAAACCCATTTTTGTACAGCTGCAGAAATCAGTGATAATAGCGACAGCTAGGATACTTAGGAGGGTTCTTGGCATTTAAGGTTACTTGCTGGAGGGTTCTTGGCATCTAGGGCTACTTGTTGTAGGGCTACCGATGTTAGGATTCTTTTCTTTCTAACAGTCTAATCTGTTGAGTGTATTATAATGGTTTCAAAATTTGCCTCAAGGACCGCAATTTTGTGGGGAGGGGATGAGTCGATTACATCGACCCCCAGTACACAACTGGTCATTATTTTATCGACCCCGGCGGCATTTGAATTCAGAACGTAAAGACAGACGAATACCACAAAGCATTACGCCCAGCATGCTAACAATTCTACCAGCCTGCCGCCTTAAACGCATTTATAATGTCTATCTATCTATCTAGTATTATTCTGCACGTTTATAATGGCACAAATTAATACTAGATAGATATAGACATAAACGAGATACTGTGCATACTTAGTCCCAAGACAGCTCTGAATAATGGAACCTATGACAAAGGCCATACCATCCGATACGCACGCATATCACAGACGACGAATAAATTACACCAAATACAGTAAAATTTACATAACTGTGTAATATATTTTGCGGATCAATAATCAAAATATTTAACAAGTGAAATGAAAAGAAATTATTATTTAGGCATATTTTTTTTTTTGATAGATAAAAGAGGTGTTTTTTAAAGCTTAAACATTTTTTTATATTTTTGATTTATATATATATTTTGATGTCGTGAGAACAAAACTAAATTTTTAAATAAAATTTTTAATGTCCAGTGAAGCGTGAACGTTTGAGATGGTTTTTTTTATTCAAAGCTAGTGAAAAGGGTGCATTTTTTGATATATTAGTTTTATTATCTGAAAATTAGATTAGCAGATGGAAAATCGACACACAGACAGGTGTGCATGTATACATGTGGTGTGTGTGTATGTATGTATATATATATATGTACATACCTACATATATCTATATATATACATGTACATACCTATATATATATTTTCACATATATATATGTACATATCTATCTATCTATATATATATACATGTACATACCTACATATATATATATGTACATACATAACATATATATATATATATATATATATAATATATATATATATATATATATATATATATATATATATATATATATCATGTACATACCTACATATATATGTATATATACATGCATATATTGGTGCAGGACATAAAAAAAACGCTGAACACAATGAGAAACAAAAACATAGAAACGGACTTTTCTTCGAACAACGAAAAAAATCAGAGAAACGAGACATGCAGCATATAGAATATTCTTCATCAGTTGTCCCTGTTTTATCTACTCCACGTTACGAAGGTAAGGATAATACGCGACTTCTTTGAAACGGTCCTTCCCGCAAAGCAAATTAAATAAAATTTGGGATTTTTTGCGGAGGGGGAAAGTGGTAACAAGAACAGGACAATGAGAACAAGACAATAAAAACAAACGGTGAGGGCTGTTAACCCAAGACGATAGAAAAAATTATCATGAACTCTAGGAGCTTATGAGAGGAGACAGATATAAGCACGTCTTGTCTTTAAGAAGGAAATGGACAGAAAGATAGATTTCCTTTCGTCACGTGTCAACGACGAGAGAGTCAAGGAGGAAGAGAGAGAGAGGGAACGGTGAAGAGGAGAGAAGAATAGGGAAGGGTGGGAGAGAAAACCGGAAAGGATGAAGAACAAGAGAGGGGGAGAGATAGACAGAGAAGAGATAGTAGAGATAGAAGAGTGCGCATCCTAATTATTAAGATAAACCTTGGAAAAGGATGCGTGGCGTTCGATCATATAAGAACTGTGTTAAAGGTACGCGTGTCTGTGGAGTACTCAACCACTTGCATGTAAATTTCACGAGCAGGCTGTTCCGTTGATCGGATCAAAGGGAATACTGGTTGCACTCATCACCGTAACCGATGGGTAACCAGGCCACCTCGTAAAAAAAAAGAAGAAAAAAAACAAAGCATCAGTCCTAAACGCACTTTGTCTGAATTAAGGAAGAGAAGGTCATGGCCTTAGGTTTGCTCGACCAGAACTGGCTTAGAATTAAACAACAACAACAACTCCATGTGCGAAGCGTGGTTCTGTATTGAAGTCATTCATGATTTGACTCGAACTTATATTCTGTCGATGTGAAGATGGGTCAGCCCGAAGGAGCATTAGCCCATTGCCTGCCATGAGGCCCATTTGGGGATTTACTAAAAACAGTCTCACTGCCGGTTGTTCGTTGTATTTAAAGTGAATTACTTATGTATATTGCACTTGCAGAGGTGAGTTTAACAATATTTAGTAATTAAAGTTTCTCATTATTAACTCTGGCTAATTCTACAGGACATTTTATGTCATAAATCGCAATTTTTGAACAACAAAAATATAGACTGTTATGAAAACGTTTTTTTTGGGGGGAGGGGGGATTTTTCTTGCATTTCCCATCTATATCATTCATTGATATTTCATACACATTCGCATTTGATATTGTAGTTTTTAAAAAAACTAAGATGTTTATTATTGCAATTGAATAGAAAAGGATGTGCTTTTTCTCAGCGACCCCCGTTTGGGACTTTTAGAAAAATTTATGATTTCCAAAATAATTCGCATGTGAAGAAAATTTAAATGCTTTGTATTATTTTAACTCCTAAAGACACCTAACAAAGCCAAAAAATATGAATAAAAAATTTGGCAGTTAATGCGTTAATTGACGTCATTGCCGGAAGTATGGTTCAAATGAATTCAAAAACACTATTGTCAGTCACTCATAGCTTGTCCCAGCCCGACTCAACAAAGAAAAACTGTCTACTTTACACATTTTTTTCTTCAGCCCCAGGACTCATAAGGCCAATTACCCGGTTCCTATAGCGTATAAGTGACTGAGATCATAACATAACCCTGGATGGGACTCATTATTCAATATGGCTATCCTATTTTAAGATAGTACTTTGTGATTTGAGGGATATTTGGCTGCTATTATTAGCAAAGCTAAGAACAAAGCATTAGATTGCTTATCGCTAGCAGCATTAGATTGCATATTGATAGCCTGGTGGGGAGTTTCCAGAAAATGAAATGTAGAACAAAGACAAAATCTGCTAAAAAGACAGATGGACCGAACATAGGGTCAACGATTATCCAGCAAAAAGCGATTTGGAATTTTGAAGAGATATTTATAAGGCCCATATTTATTTTTTACATTATAAAGTGTTTCCTTTTATATTGAAACATTCTTAATAAGGATACCAGCAAAACAATAAATTTATAGCAAGGTGCAGGAATTCTATTTTTAGAAAATTCTAATTAACTTTTTGAGAAAATCAAATTCTTTTTCATCTTAGCGATACAATAATGATTTCTTGTCTGAGAAAAATATCCAAGTTAAAGAAACATTAATTTCTGTCTGAATATAACAAAACAAACGTCCTCATTGGCTTCCGGGTGCTTATTTTATAACCCAGATAGGGAGAGGCCTGTAAGCTTATATCAAACACACACTTTCACATCAGAAATTTATATAATAAATGACAATAAACTAACACATTTTCCAAGCATGTAGTGTGCCCTGAAGACCAGTTATTGTAAGGGGAATAATCATTTCAAGATAAATTTTGGCGGGATTGAAAGTTTGAATTTAAAATGGAAATAAAGACGAAATTGTACATGATACACGTTTAATTTTTTTTTCTTACTCATTACAAAAATCTTTAAATTTCTAGTCATAAATAGAATATAATGTACACATATATCCACATGTATTGATAAAACCAGTCACACACATGCAAAAATATATAGGTAGATCGATAGGTATGAATAAAATAAACATGAAAAAGGATTCAAGAGTCGAAAGTTTTGTACATGGAACGAAACTCTCGGCCTTTGAGTCGTTTCTGTAACTTTTTGCTAATTACAAGTTTTAAAAAATATGTACGAGAGAAAACCAGTCAGAAAAGAGTACTTAATACTGGAAAAAAGTGTTAGAATTTATTGAAGACTGAAATAAATAAAAAAATCGTTACTCAGTTTTTCGTTTCAGGAAAACGAAAGTCCATAGTAATTCTTCAGGAGTAAAGAAGATATCAGGAAAGGCCATACTATAATATAGATAAGGGGAAAATCCAGCTGTTGTCTATAGTAGTTCTTCATAGTTAGATATACAGACAGTTCATACTCTGGTACTGCGTCGATTACAATGACTAGGGTTCCAGTTGATCCGATCGACGGGACAGCCTGCTTCCCGTGGTTAAGCACGCCACAGACGTGCCATACCCTTAACGTAGTTCTCGGGGAAGTTCAGTGCGACACAGGATGTAACAAGGCTGGTACTTTGAATTACAGGTAGAACTCATTTTTGTCAGTTGAGTGAAGTGGAGCAACGTGAAATAAAGTGTCTTGCTTAGGGACACGATGCATCACCGGGAATTGAACCCGTGACCTTGCGATCTTGAGCCGACTACCCTAACCACAAAGCCACACGTCTTCACAACATTCATACTCTAATCTCACGATGTCTAAGTATGAATTCTCCAGGAGCGGCATGGTTCTGGGTTCAGTGTCACTGCGTGGCACCTTGGGCAAGTGTCTCCTACTATAGCCTCGGGCCGACCAAAGCCTTGTGAGTGGATTTGGCAGACGGAAACTGAAAGAGAGCCCGTCGTGTGTGTGTGTATATATATATATACGTACGTGTGTATATGTTTGTGTGTCTATATTTGTCCTCCATCCACCATCACTTGACAACCGATGCTGGTGTGTTTACGTCCCCGTAACTTAGCGGCCCAGCAAAAAAGACCAATAGAATAAGTCCTGGGGTAGATTTGCTCTACTAAATGCGGTGCCTCAGCATGGCCGCAGTCAATGACTGAAACAAGTAAAAGAATAAAAGAATATCTACCTATTTTTCAAGAACTGTTCTGATCTTTTATTTTCTTGTTTTCCTATTGAATTATCTTTATTCTCTCTTTAGTATAACTATTTTATAAAGTATAAGATACTATTAACAACTCCCTATCCATTCCCTTCAACTTTCCTTAGCTCGACTGCTCCATTGGTTATAACTATCTTTAGTTTGCCTCGATTCCGTTTCCCTTCGTTTGACGTTAGGTTTTAAGTATTTCATCCGGTGTTATCACTAACCTGTCTGTATCTTTTATACGCTTTTCAAGTTATCCTTATCCATTATAAAATTAAATATACATACATTTGTAACAAACATTACTTGGAGGCTTCATATCACGTGACTCAAACCAGTTTGTTTACGTGTCTGTTTGGGTATTCTGGGAAATAGTTAGTCTTGATTAAAAATGCATCACCAGAAATATATATCTCATACGAAGGGCTATTAAATCTCATGTCTATAGGGTTGAATATATCTCAAAACTTCAACAATACAGCAAAGAAATTGTTCTGACAATTGTTAATGTTTGTATAATTGTTATATACCTGTATAATTGAATAGATCTTAAAACTTTAAAATTATTAACAATGAAATGTTTCTAGGTCTACAAAAGAATTGCAAAATGTTATCAAACAAAACACAGAACAATACGCTTCATAATATACCTTTTCTTTAAGTTTCAAAACTGATATTCATCTACGTGACTGACAAATTATCTATAATAATACAATGCCTGCCAAAGATTAAATTTTTTTCTCTTCTTTGCTTACTCTTTTACTTGTTTCAGTCATGTGACTGTGGCCATGCTGAAGAACCGCCTTTAGTCGAGCAAATCGACCCCAGAACTTATTCTTAGTACTTATTCTATTTGTCTCTTTTGCCCAACCGCTAAGTTACGGAGACGTAATCACACCAGCATCGGTTGTCAAGCGATGTTGGGGGTACAAACACACGCACATATACATATACATATATATATATATATATATATATATATAGATATATATATATATATATAATATATATATATATACACACGACGGGCTTCTTTCAGTTTCCGTCTGCCAAATCCACTCACAAGGCTTTGGTTGGCCCGTGGCTACAGTAGAAGACACTTGGCCAAGATGCCACGCAGTGGGACTGAACCCGGAACCATGTGGTTGGTAAGCAAGCTACTTACCACACAGCCACTCCTACGCATGTCTATTTCCAATTTAGGATTTTGGTGTAGTCAACTCATTTCGATCTTTTTTGTTTAGTATTGTTTTGTTTTATCCAGAGTTGTCAGCCCTGAGTGTTTTAGATAGATTTAAACATTCGTTCAATTTGTTAACCTTTGCCCAACTCAAATAGATTCTTCATGAAGCTGATACCGATGGGATATTGATATCGAACGCATAAAATAAAAGAAGCTAAATACCACGAGGCATGTGACCGTCACTCTTTGAATTCTGACATCTATTATTATCATTATTATTATTATTAAGGTGGTGAGCTGGCTGAATCGGTAGCACGCCCGGAAAAATGCTTAGCGGCGTTTCGTCCGTTTTTTACGTTCGGTGTTCAAATTCCACCGAGATCGACTTTCCCTTTCAGCATTCCGTGGTCGATAAATTAAGTGCTAGTGAAACACTGGGGGGCGATGTAATCGACTACTCACTCACTCACAATTTCAGGCCTTTTGCGTTTAGTAGAAAGGGTTATTATTATTATTATTATGATTATTATTATTATTATTATATAAGATATTAACTGTGTTGCTCTTTAGCTCCAGCCCATCCTTGATCGAACACATGCTATATCTATATAAGGCGTCCTGATCTAGATCATCTCTCCGCTTATATATATATATATATTATATATATATATATATTATATATATATATATATATATATATATAAGCGCAGGAGTGTCTGTGTGGTAAGAAGCTTGCTTCCCAACAACATGGTTCCGGGTTCAGCCCCACTGCGTGGAACTTTGGGCAAGTGTCTTCTACTGTTGCCGCGGGCCGACCAAACCAAAGCTGTGTGAGTGAATTTGGTGAACGGAAACTGAAAGAAACTCATTGTACATGTATATTTGTGTGTCTGTCTCCCCTCTCACCATCATTTGACAACCGATGTTGGTGTGTTTACGCCCCCGCCCCCCGTAATCTAATGTTTTGGCATATGTGTCCAATATAAGTACTAGGCTTACAAAGAATAATAGTGACGCATAATTTAGGAGCGGGGAATAGTAGTCTTAATAAATCAAGAATTTATGTTGTATGGTATTTGACAGATTTGTATTATGTCTCTCGTCTGAACATCGCCGGTTGTCTGAGTGGGTGTGACTCAGAAGCGAAAGTGAGAGGAGAATACGGATGTCTTTTATTGGAGGCGGTGGTATCGTAGTGGTGGTGGTAGCGGTGGTGAACGTCTGGCATTAAGTTCAGAGGGAATTGAAACCCGTTGTACTAGTGAGGGATGGGGAGAGTGGGGAGAGGAGCGTCAGCGGTTGTGGTATGTTTGTAATTCGATGTTTTATGATGACCTCAAGGAGAGAGGAGATGAAAGAGGAAAGAAGAGAACATTGGAGGAGAGGGGGGGGAAGAATAAAAGAAGGATGGGAAGAAAGGGGGGAATAAGGGTGTGTGGAAGAAATGAAAGAGAAGGAAGTTGTTGTTGTTGAATCTGATGGAGCAGATCCATTATCAAATACATTCCAGTCATGACCATCCTGACTTTATTTTAGATATAACATACTTTAGATGGAGAGGTGTGGGCGGAACTATTGCGACCTATTTTAATGCGACCTATTTTAAAAACTGGAAGTGGGGAATTTTATAGAGATTTAGTTGCAGTTTCTAGCAAGTCGTAAGGACCACAAAGAAGAAAATGGAGGAACCGTTTTAATATCAGAATTGAAAAGCAAGAAAGTGAAAATCTGGGGAGGCACATCTGGGCTGGGAATGAATCTTTCAAATTAATATTTTAAGCGCAGACATGGCGATAGGCTCAGGCATAGCTGTGTGGTAAGCAGCTTTGCTTTCCATCCACATGGTTCCGGGTTCAGTCCCACTGTGTGGCACCTATGGCGTTTTGTACTGTAGCCGCGGGCCGACCAAAGCCTTGTGAGTGGATTTGTGTGTGTGTGTGTATATATATATATATATATATAAAGTTAATCCAAACAAGAAAGCACAAAAAAACCCAACAACGCGAGGACGTGGAACAAATATAGTATTATTGGACGCTCAGGAAAGACATATATATATATACACATACATACATGTGTGTGTGTGTATCTGTACACACTACCGCTTGATAACAGGTGCTGGTTTGTTTACATCCTCGTAACTTAGCGGTTCGGCAAAACAACCCGATAGAATAAGTACCAAGCTCTTAAAAAATGTACTTGGGTCGATTCGTTCGAATATATCCCTTCAAGGTGGTACCCCAACTGGGCCGCCGCTTAATAACTAAAATAATTAAAACACACACACACACACACACACACACACACACACACACACACACACACACACACACACACACATATATATATATATATATATATATATATATATATATCCTAATAGAAAACTAACAAACACAAAAAATAACGCGATGACGTGGTACATGTAAAGTATTAACAGACGCTCAGGAAAGGAAAGAAAAGTGATTTTACGTTTCGAGCAAACGCTCTTCTTCAGAACAGAGGAAAGTCCAAGATATATATATATATATATATATATATATATAATATATATAAAGAAGAAAAACATAATTATGAACACGTCACAATTATAACTAAGAGGGTTAAAAAGCCTTTACATGTTAAAAATATCAACCAAAACCACTATAAAGCCATTATATCACTCATATTATTTCTCCTCACTATAAAAACTGTGATTTAATGGCTTTAAAGCGGTTTGGGCTATTTTTAGCATGTAAGGGTTTTTTCTAACCCTCTTAGTTATAATTGTGACTTGTTCATAATTATATACGTTTTTCTTCTTGATATTTTATGGTAATATGTATGGCCATTGATATATTCATAATCTTAATTATTTATATATCCTCTGTAATGTTTTTACATTACACTCGACTTTATGTGTATTTATATATATGTGTGTGTGTGTGTGTGAGGGCGAGATCATAAAGATATGATTCTGTCTTCTCAGTTCGTTTCGCTTCTTTTATTTTATATTTTCTACCCACACTATTTTAGAATTTTCTCACAAAAGAATAAAACATTCGCAACACTGCAATTGTATAATGACAATGAGTTTCATAATAAAGTATAACAACATTTTATTTTTCTCTTGAGTACTTCCTCCTTCTCCCGTTCATCTTTGTCCAAAGTTATGAAAGAAATACTGGCCCAGCCATTGTTTATTAAACTGTAAGGATTAACTATCGACTTGGGAACTCGTTATTTAAAAAAATCTCACCATTTGTTGTCCTTGAACTAAAAGCATTTAAACATTTCACTATCATACCATACGTCTGACTACGTAAGAACAACGATGGCCTAATGGTGTAGAAGTTCGCTTTGCAAGCGTGAATTTCTTGGTTCGAACTCATTTCGCTGTGTCGTTTGGGACAAGTGTCAATGTCACGAACTGAGCCTTGTAAGTGAATTCTGGTAGACGGTAACTGTGTTGAAGCTTGCCACATAAATTATACCTGTATTACAGAGATTCGAACACTGTATATATATAATCGAATCTTCCAAGTGTTAATATGGATCTTTTCCTTTTGAACGGCAGTTTTCAACACAATTTCTAGTTAACTAAACACTAAATTAATTTAACAATTAAGAAAAAAAAAACGAAAGCAAAAACTCAAAACAAAAACAGAACGAATAATTTTAGACACGCGTAACAATTAAGAAAAAAAAACGAAAGGCTAAAATTTAGGGTCAGGGTTAGTGACAGGATGTTGTCTCAGTTTTAGACGCAGCAAATGATTTTAGCTCAATAGAGGCCATAGGATTGGTTAAAATTCGAAAAAATAAACTACGTTAAACTTACAGATTACAATTTTCTCAAGAAAGCCAAGAGAAAAAAATGTTTTATTTTGTCACATTCTACCAGTATACGAAGTTTAAATTTGTTTAGTTAACTAGAAATTGTGTTGAAAAGTGCCGTTCAAAAGGAAAAGATCCGTTAACCTGGGCCTCCTAACGACAATGTAAACTTCATTTAATCAAGATACCCTTCTCCTGAAGGGTAGCCTGCACCATACACCTCGCTTGGATATTTACCACTTCTGTGATTCCGCTCGCTATGAAACATATGTGGCTCGGATCTTATCTACTCAATTCCATAACTCTTGGAAATTTATTCGCATTCCCGGCAACCCTGGCTGCCAACCGTGAAATATAAAAGAACCGTTTTTCAGCTTATCGTACTCCGATACGGAAATAAAAATCCACAACCTTCCGCCTGAATAAACCACTATTGCTCTTCCTGAAAGTTGTTCATATATATATGTATCTCCCATGTTTCTTTTTAATACAATTCTACAATATAGAATTTCTTCAATTGGAATTTACCTGTGATTTTTCCAAGTAGATTCGATTGGGTCATGGCATGTAAAGTTTTTTTCAATTTGACCCCCAATTAAGCAAAAATTCGATAAAACTCAATATTTTACGATTTGCCTTTCTCATTTCAAGTGCTTCACTCCTTCCATTACCACCACACTTTCTCCTACTTTCTCTTTGCAAGTGTGAAACTGTTAAAGTGAAAGTATTATATAACAGGGATGAGCCATTAATAGTGGCCATCCTTTTTGCTAGAGGAAGATCCGCTAATGTCTTATATGCTACACCACTGGTTTTCAATTCATATTAATCAAATTAATATTCAATTTTTAACCCTTATTATGTGTGTGTGTGTGTGTGTATTAGCAATTCGTATAAAATTGCATCAATGACTTGAACTTGAATAAGTGGGTTCACATAAATGGGGATAAATTAAAAAGGTTTGTTGTTATTATTATTACTGTTTGACTATTGTAATCACGTTTGTTGGTTCCTCGTCAGGGAAACGTTGTTGTGTTGCATTTGTTAAATAATTGTAAACCGTAACCCTCCCCCTTTCGGAGAAGGGGCTTTGGTTATTGTTTAAAAATTGAATTGTGTCCCTGTTTGGGGAAATTGACAATATTTTCACCGTCTTTACGGAAGCATTTTTGTTAAAATGCCTTCGATAGAAGAAAGTCCAAAAATGAATTTCGCTGCAGCCGTACACTTCTATACAAGAGGGAGGACAAGATCCAATTGATCGAAATTGCAAGAGACGGGCCTACAATTCCAATCTGTTATATATTTTGAGTATTGTTATCACTAGCGATATCAAGATATAACTTTGTATTTTGTATTTTATGTGCAGATGTATATATATAGATGTACATGTAATATGTACACATATATATACACATATATACATACATAATATATCTACCCATACACACATACGCACACACACACACACATACATAGGGGCAGGTGTGACTGTGTGGTAACAAACTACGTTCCAAACACATGGTCCTGGGTTCATGTACATATATACATACATACATCCATGCATACATACATGTGTTTATGTGTGTTTTTGTGTGTGTATGTGTATTAATGTGTGTGTGTTATCTCTCTATATATAAAGCTGAAATTATCTGTGTGCGCCAGGTTTGGTAACCTTCAACTAACACTATCTCCTCCGAGACCCTGCGGCGCAAGTTGACCAAAATTGAGAGTATGATAGAAGAAGGGTTGCTCTTCCTTCCGTAGAAGATAAAATTCAAATCGGACCATGTTAACACCAAAAATTATTTACATCAAAAAGGTGCTTTTTTGTATGAAAATTCCTATTTCTTTACGATTTTTTCACTGCTGTGTCGCCACTTTTCGGTGTGTTTCAACCAGAAAAATGTTCACTCGAAGAGAATAACAAGCTACATAATGCAAAATTTTTACTTTTCAAAAATTCCAATTCCAGCGGGTCGAAACAAACCCGAGCAACGCTGGGCGATACTGCTAGTATATATATATATATATATCACGATCAAGGAACGGCCATAATAGGCCATTCACCCACTAGAAATAACAGCCAAAGCTTCAACCGCAAATAAACATCAATTCCGTAAACCAGGAGAAAATTAAAAAACATTTATATATATATATATATATATATATATATATATATATATATATAATACGGATTGCTTGAAGCTCACTTTCTCCCAACACCTCGATCCTTGATTCTTACATTTATGCACACACACACACACATACACACGCACGGACAGACAGATGGAAATGGATGCGTGGCGTTCGATCATATAATAATATAAAAAAATATATAAATATATGCTTATATACATACATATAAGTACATACCTATTTCTTTATTACCCACAAGGGGCTAAGCATAGAGGGGACAAACAACGACAGACATAAGTATTAAGTCGATTACATCGACTCCAGTGCGTAACTGGTACTTAATTTATCGACCCCGAAAGGATGAAAGGTAAAGTCGACCTCGGCGGAATTTGAACTCACAACGTAACGGCAGACGAATACGGCTACGCATTTCGCCCGGCGCGCTAACGTTTCTGCCAGCTCGCCGATGTACATACCTACATATATATATATATGCATATATACATGCATATATGGGTATAGGACATCAAACAACGTGAACAAAACGAGAAACGAGGACATAAAAAAACACAAAAACAGAAAACGAAAGCGATGGAGAACGAGGAAGAAGAGACACTACAGGCAGAGAGGGGGGCGGGGCGGAGTGGGGGAATGAGTAAGACTGTTGGACGTGCGTGGTACAAAGACGTGTTGCTTTGCTGGACGTTGTTTTTGCATTAGTAATGAGGTAAATGTTTGCCTAGGACGGCCTCTCGGTGACTTTAGGTAACTTCCTCTACTCTTCGTAGGCTGTCTCTCGCTTTTCTTGTACCTGTTCGGAAGCAGCTCGAGTGTAATACACACGTGTGCGTGTGCACATGCATGTGCAAACAATGATTTTTGTATTTTCTGGGCTTCGTGCTTCGACATCATTGAAGTGCATATAACACCGCTGATGGGGAAGTAGATGGTTTTAAACGATTGTCTGTCGAACTAAACCATACAATCACATACACAGACACGTTTATGTGTGCGTGGGTGTAATGTAATATGGTGTAATGCAATATGTATAGGCGCAGGCGTGGCTGTGTGGAAAGATGTTTGCTTCCCTAACCACATGGTTCCGGGTTCAGTCTCACTGCGTGGCACCTTAGGCAAGTGTCTTCTATTATAAC
Organism: Octopus sinensis; assembly: GCF_006345805.1. Taxonomy (NCBI): domain Eukaryota; kingdom Metazoa; phylum Mollusca; class Cephalopoda; order Octopoda; family Octopodidae; genus Octopus; species Octopus sinensis. The sequence continues at coordinate 19,602,910 of NC_043015.1, forward strand.
ATAGGGCTGGCCAAAGCCCTGTGAGTGGATTTAGTAGACGGAAACTAAAAGAAGCTTGTCGTGTGTTTGTTCGTGTGTGTATGTGTGCATATATATATATATATATATATATATATATATATATATCTGTGTGTGTGTAATGAATTGCGTGCCAATTCTGTAAATAATAATATTTTATAAGCAATCACTGTATATTGGCAAAAGAAAATAGTTCAATATTGAGGCATATAAGCCCTCGATTGGTGCTAAGTGTACTGAAAACCCACATTTTTCGGTCGAGGGCTTACATGCCCCAATATTAGACTATTTCCTTTAGTCAGTACACGGTGATCCCTTGTAAGCTTTAAGCATGTGAAATATTATTGTTGTTGTTGTTGCTGCATGATTATGATTATTATTATTATTATTATTGTTATTATTATAGGAGCGAGATGGAAGAAACGTTAGCACGCCGGGCGAAATGCTTTATGGTATTTCGTCCGTCGATCCGTTCTGAGTTCAAATTCCGCCGAGGTCGACTTTGCTTTTCATCCTGTCGGGGTCGATAAATAAAGTACCAGTTGCATACTAGGGCCAATGTGACCGACTGTCCCCCTTCCCAACAAATTCCAGGCCTTGTGCCTATAGTAGATAGGCTTATATATATATATATTTCCATCTCCTGAGCGCCTATTAATAATAATACTGTAATTGTTCCTGTTGTTGTTGTTTTTTTGTTTCCCTTTTGGATTAAAATTATATATATATATACATACATACGATAAGAAAATAGAGGAAAAATAACAATAAGTGTGTCTTTAGTGCTAAATGCCATTATTTAACTATTTAGTTATGCAAGGTGAGAATTAGGGCTATTTAGCACCAAAGACACTTCTCATTGTTGTTTTTTCTCCATTTTCTTATCGTCTACATATACATTAAACTATGGTTTACCTTTTTAAATTACCTGCTGCTGTATACCTTATACTAAGGACCATACATACTCAGGTAATTACCAGGAGTGCCTTTGGATACATCTATCCCTTAGGGAGTTTAAACACCTCTAGCTTATACTTTACACTATATATATATATATATATATATATATATATATATATATATATATTTATTATATAGAAGGAGCTTCTACAGGACTAGAACTGTTTCATTCAAGAGAAATCTTCAGGAAGCTCTTCAGGAAGCGCTTCCTGAAGATTTCTCTTGAATGAAACAGTTCTAGTCCTGTAGAAGCTCCTTCTATATAATAAATTAATTTTACTCTGCTATGTATTGAGTACCTTATTTACTGTGGTTAACCCCGAATCAACCTGGGACCTACATATATATATATATATATATATATATATTATATATATATATATATGTGTGTGTGTGTGTGAGAGGGAGGGAGAGAGATAAATATTTGAGCTGTGAGCGATGAAGTTAAATTTTGCCAAGTTTCGGACAGTATCGGCCTTGGCCATGTCTAATTTAACAGCGCCACCTGGTTACATAATATTTTCTCCATTTAGTAACTTTTGATTAATTTGTTTTTTGTTTAAGCTTATGCAAACATATATATCTTCCCCCCTCTTCTCTCATTTTGTCATCGACAGAAAATCTAAATCCAAACTTGGAATGGAGTGGGGGTGGCTCTTTGGCTTTCTTTTTTTCTATTTTGTCTTTTGTTGTTATTGTTGTTGTTGTTTTTTGTTTTGTTTTGTTTTGTTTTTGCTTTTTGCTGTTTTCAAATATTAGAGTTTGTTTGAAGGGTTTGTGTTTATTTGGCTTCAATGGAAGAAGAAAATTTTAAAGATTATAAAAAAAACTCCAAAGGAAATTAACAAATTTTGAGGGAAGAGAGAGGGGAAGGAAGGAAGGAAGGAAGAACAATTGTCAGCAAAAATGAAAGAAAATACTAGAGAAGGGGAAATACAAGATAAAGAAATGTTGTGAGGGAGTAAAGAAAAGACAAGGAGAATAAGAACTGTGGAGAGGGAGAGGGTTAGCTGAAGAAGAGTGATGTTCTATAGTACCATTGACCTTATTTCATAAGAACGTTGTTCAATCTCCAAGCTCAACATATATTATGTTAATTATTCAAATATTTAATTAGCCAGGTGAAGTGTATTAAATGGCAGAATCAGTCTGTGTTGTACTAGGACCCAATACGTTGTACTTTACGTTCTGAGTTCAAATCGGACCTGCGGATGACTTCGCTTCCATTAATCCCTTTAGAAGGGTAAGGTCGAATAAAATAGGTGCCACCAGTGAAGAATAAGAGTGGAAAAAAGATTTAATCGAACATACCACCAATCATCCACCCTACCCACCCCCGTAGTGGCTTTTCCGTCATAAACCTTTTTATTTATTATCACCCGACAATGGAGCTTGACATGGTCGCTCGACTTCTTAAAGTTAACCAAATTCCTCTCAGTCCCACCATAATGTCTTACAAAGTTGAAGAATACATTTGACTGTGGTTTTTTGGTCGTAACTGACCTATGGCTAAATAACACCACCCGTCATTTGATTGATTTTGGTGATAAAACCCACTAAATTCCAATCTAAATTCTCTTCGAACAATTCTCAAGTTTCATCCATTGAGCTTCGACGCGATTGGTATTTCCATGTTGTTTTTTATCTACCATGCTTCTGTTTTGGGATGTTTACCAAAGAGCTTGCCTTATAATACTGGAAACAGGCTTCCGTAGGGTGTGTCGCAGCCAACTACATTCCATTTACTCCTTTTAATCTGGGTTTCGACAGGTTGCTGGTTCGTCTGTTCCCACAAGGCTTTGTTTGTGAGTTTGTCCTTCGCCATTTCTCTCGAAGCATGGCCCGGGACATCTATTCAGAAACGTTTGGAGCTTGTTGATGGAGAACTTTGATTCGCTTGGTTTTCGGGGTTTTATTTTTACCCAGAAGCAAAGGCATTATCTATAACCTTTTACAGGGTTTCCAAAACTGTTGAGAAGGGAAGGGATTAAGATATTCTTAAACCAAAACCCCAGTTCATGCCTGAATGCTCGCAACAGGGAATTCCTCTAAAGGCACCCAAGTAGACAGTTGGAGTTAAGCTGGACATGTTACGTCAACCACCCACTTAATCCATAGCAGGATTTGAACGCAGAACGCAAAAAGCCAGTATTTCGTCTTGCCGCTACGTTCTGAGTTCAAATTCCGCCGAGGTCGACTTTGCCTTTCATTCTTTCGATAAATTAAGGACCAGTTATGCACTGGGGGCGATATAATCGACTTAATCCATTTGTCTGTCCTTGTTTGTCCTCTCTGTGCTTAGCCCCTTGTGGGTAATAAAGAAATAGATATTTCGTCTGCCGTTACGTTCTGAGTTCAAATTCCGCCAAGGTCGACTTTGCCTTTCAATCTTTCGGGGTCGATAAAATAAATACCAGTTGCGTACTGGGTCGATGTAATCGACTTAATCTCTTAGTCCTTGTTTGTCCCCTCTATGTTTAGACCCCTGTGGGTAATAAAGAAATAAGAAACGTTAGTACGCCGAGCGAAATGCTCAGCGGTGTTTCGTCTGCCGTTACGTTTTAAGTTCAAATCCCGCCAAGGTCGATTTTGCCTTTCATCCTATCGGGATCGATAAAATTAAGTACCAGTTGCGTACTGGGTCGATCTAATCGACTGGCCCCCTCCCAAAAATTTTCGGGCCTTGTGCCTAGAGTAGAAAAGAATATATTTTGTTTAATGCCATATATTATTATTATTCATTATTTTTTTTATTTTTACGGTTTGATTCAGCTTTATGTAACTTAGTTTCGTGGTCCTCTAACAGAAGCCGCCCGTTTGTTTCAGGCTTTGAAAGAGACGGGCTTCTGTTAGAGGCCTGCGAAACTTCAGAACCGAATCAAACTATTTTAGTTAATATAACTCCTAAATGTGTTGTGTTTTTCCTTTCGTTTGTCCATTCACTCGTGTGTGTGTGTGTGTGTGTGTGGTGTGTGTGTGTGATATGTATAGTGCGATATGTATAGTGTGTCATGTCGTTTTATTACTGAGACAAAAATTCGTCATCATCCTGAGAAGGTTTTAAAACTCTACTCTGGCGTATCATGTTATTTCTATCATTTACAACCGATAAACCACTCCATAGTAGCTAGCTATCAGTAGTCTTCTGTATTTCGGCATCATTAAAACGGCAAGTCCCAAATAGCGATCTGAAACTTAATATTGCCTTTGTCGGGTCACCGATGGTTTCAAAGAAGAGGTTACTTCTAAAAGTTGTGGTGTTGGAGTTGATGGTGGTGGGGGTGGTACGAACAATGATGTTGGCTGTTCAGCCCCAGGTCAACTCTAATCGAGTAAACTTATGGCCGATAACAGTCTAATTGTGACCATCCCGTGTATTTAAGCCTACGTAATCCACTCTACCCTTCCGTCTTTCTTCTTTTAGGAGAGTAGAGTTGTGATTTGACGAAGATTTTCGTTACTGTTTCTAACAGGTCGAACTACTACATAAAGCTGCCATGGACAATCTGGCACACACAACGTAAAATTACCTTGAATTTTTTTAGTAGTGCGGCCCGCCTGATGATGATCCATGCCTCATGTGGCCCGCTTCTTCAATAAAGTTGCCCATACCTAAAACGCTCATTGTATCGAATAAAAGTGAATATCTAGGGTAAGCTGCTGCTGCTGCTGATGATGATTTTGTTTAGCCCTAGGTCAGTTATGATCCCATAAACCAATGAACAAAGACGTTCTCACTGTGTAAATCTTGGCTTTTTTTCTGATATGTGTTTAGGGAGGGACTATATTTTCTGATATAGTATGTCTAGGGACTATACTAACAGAGATGCCTCTCCGTTTTACTTTTAAAACCCAAGACTATAAATTGCGGGAGATTATGTGGCTTTTTTCTTCTAATATTAATCGTTGACCATTATAAGTTTCATCGTTGTCTCAAGCTACTTCAGCATCGCAGAGGCTGGCTCGCTCACACACACACACACACACACACACACACACATCAATCTAATAATCATATATAGTAATGTACACTAGTGGCTCTCACTGAGTACGGCGGAAGGAATATCTGGGTACGCTGCGGAATTTTTAAGAAATGTAATTTAGCATTTTGGAAAATCCATAATAATTGGCTGAGCATCTAAAAACAAGCCGTTTATGATTTTGTTATATTCAGATATGATTACCAATACGAGACAAGGCAATAGTTTTCTCCATTTTCTTACTGCTTTGTTTGTTTCTGTCATTGGAGTGCGGCCATGCTGTAACACCGCCTCGTAAGGTTTGGTCGAACAAATCAACACCAATAGTTACTTTTTTAAGTTTAGTTTATATGCTATTGGTCACTTCTAACAAACAACTATTACGTGAACGTAAACAAACCAACACACACACACATATATTGTATATAGGCACAGATGTGGGTGTGTGGTAAGAAGCTTGCTTCCCAACCACATGGTTCTGGGTTCAGTTCCACTGCGTGGCACCTTGGGCAAGTGTCTTCTACTATAGCCTAGGGCCTACCAAAGCCTTGTGAGTGGATTTGGTAGACGGAAACTGAAAGAAGCCCATCGTCGTGACCGCGTGTGTATCGTTGGCGATTTTTTTTCCAGCATTGCTGCAGTCAAATGACTGAAACAAGTAAAAGAAAAAAATATGCAGTATGTATGTACAAAGTAGTTCCTGTGATCTCTACGTTTTGTGCAGTTTTACGCTGGCTAAGTCCACCTTCAGGTTCACCCACAGTACACCCTCTTTGAAAATCAGACAACTCTTTGGCTTCTGGTGTTCGTGGCATGACAAGTTGCTATAAATACTTAACATTCGATAATCTGAAACGAAAACTAATACGTTAACAAGGCTGAAGCAGCAGACAGGTAAAAAGAAGGGTGTCTATTTACTTTTAAGGTGTGTGTTTGTGTATCTCTGAGAGAGAAGAGAGAGAGAGAGTTTTTGAGTTGAACTGATGTAAGGGGTACAGAATTGACTCAGTACATTTTCTTTTCGTGGAAATAGTTTTTGTTTTGTTTTGCTTTTCTGGTCTTTTTTGTTGTGGGTGGTTGTTTTCTGCTTTTTTTTTTTTTTCACTTTGTGCATCCACCGGAAGCCATCGTAAAATCCAACCAAGAATGTATTTCATTCAAAGCCTGCCATATTTAATATTCAAGTACATGACACGTTTACAATGGAGAGCGTCTTTAGAAAAGAAACACAAGGAGAAGCGAACTCACGTTCTGAAATTCCTATAAAATGGATTTTCTCATGAACTAAAAGGGTTCTGTCATATATGCCACAATAATCAATGATGAACCCTGTATCCAACAAACAATTAAGCCTCTACGCGGTCACTCGATCTGCTAGAAACAGTGGCTAAAATATCCCTCAATTCACACGCACTCACTACCGTCCTGATGAGGGACGGGCACACTGAATAATGTTGTCCAAGCTACGCTTTACCTGGGAAAACAAAGCAATGATGGGATGATCGCGGCTAGAAGATCTTTGGTCATATAAGTCTGTCTGTTCTATCAGGGTTGATCCAAGACTATATAGAAAATAAGGACGATGACAAATCTTAATCGTCCGAACGGCGTTCGACCTGTGGTCATCCTGTCTTTGTTTTTCAGACATTATACCCAGGGCTAAGTTAGTCAGTATATTCAATCATTTTTAGGACCATAAAGTAATGTTCTTGAAAGGTTTAAGTATATAGACGTTAAACATATGAATATTGTTGTTTTAGAGAGAGAGAGAGAGATAAACAGTCGGACAGATGTATACATGCATAGATATACGCTCAAACGCATATTTGCATACACACATATATGCCAACTAACACACACACACATACACACACACACACACGTATACACCTACATACACACACATACATACGCACTTATGCATGCACACATGCATACACACATGCATATACACACATACGCATACACATACATATATATGCATATACACATACACACATATATGCATACACACATACACATATATGCATATACACAAACACACATATGCATACACGCATACACACTATACACACATATATGCATACACATATGTATATGCATGCATACACATATGTATATGCATGCATACACACACGTATAGATGCATACATACACATGCACACAGGTATATATGCATACATACACACACACACATATATATATATGTATACATGCACATACTCAAGTATACATATATGCACACATAGACACGTGAGCATATATGTACTCACGTATATATGCACACACACACACACACACACACACACATATATTGTATATAGGCACAGATGTGGGTGTGTGGTAAGAAGCTTGCTTCCCAACCACATGGTTCTGGGTTCAGTTCCACTGCGTGGCACCTTGGGCAAGTGTCTTCTACTATAGCCTAGGGCCTACCAAAGCCTTGTGAGTGGATTTGGTAGACGGAAACTGAAAGAAGCCCATCGTCGTGACCGCGTGTGTATCGTTGGCGATTTTTTTCCAGCATTGCTGCAGTCAAATGACTGAAACAAGTAAAAGAAAAAAATATGCAGTATGTATGTACAAAGTAGTTCCTGTGATCTCTACGTTTTGTGCAGTTTGACGCTGGCTAAGTCCACCTTCAGGTTCACCCACAGTACACCCTCTTTGAAAATCAGACAACTCTTTGGCTTCTGGTGTTCGTGGCATGACAAGTTGCTATAAATACTTAACATTCGATAATCTGAAACGAAAACTAATACGTTAACAAGGCTGAAGCAGCAGACAGGTAAAAAGAAGGGTGTCTATTTACTTTTAAGGTGTGTGTTTGTGTATCTCTGAGAGAGAAAGAGAGAGAGAGAGTTTTTGAGTTGAACTGATGTAAGGGGTACAGAATTGACTCAGTACATTTTCTTTTCGTGGAAATAGTTTTTGTTTTGTTTTGCTTTTCTGGTCTTTTTTGTTGTGGGTGGTTGTTTTCTGCTTTTTTTTTTTTTTCAATTTGTGCATCCACCGGAAGCCATCGTAAAATCCAACCAAGAATGTATTTCATTCAAAGCCTACCATATTTAATATTCAAGTACATGACACGTTTACAATGGAGAGCGTCTTTAGAAAAGAAACACAAGGAGAAGCGAACTCACGTTCTGAAATTCCTATAAAATGGATTTTCTCATGAACTAAAAGGGTTCTGTCATATATGCCACAATAATCAATGATGAACCCTGTATCCAACAAACAATTAAGCCTCTACGCGGTCACTCGATCTGCTAGAAACAGTGGCTAAAATATCCCTCAATTCACACGCACTCACTACCGTCCTTGATGAGGGACGGGCACACTGAATAATGTTGTCCAAGCTACGCTTTACCTGGGAAAACAAAGCAATGATGGGATGATCGCGGCTAGAAGATCTTTGGTCATATAAGTCTGTCTGTTCTATCAGGGTTGATCCAAGACTATATAGAAAATAAGGACGATGACAAATCTTAATCGTCCGAACGGCGTTCGACCTGTGGTCATCCTGTCTTTGTTTTTCAGACATTATACCCAGGGCTAAGTTAGTCAGTATATTCAATCATTTTTAGGACCATAAAGTAATGTTCTTGAAAGGTTTAAGTATATAGACGTTAAACATATGAATATTGTTGTTTTAGAGAGAGAGAGAGAGATAAACAGTCGGACAGATGTATACATGCATAGATATACGCTCAAACGCATATTTGCATACACACATATATGCCAACTAACACACACACACACATACACACACACACACACACGTATACACCTACATACACACACATACATACGCACTTATGCATGCACACATGCATACACACATGCATATACACACATACGCATACACATACATATATATGCATATACACATACACACATATATGCATACACACATACACATATATGCATATACACAAACACACATATGCATACACGCATACACACTATACACACATATATGCATACACATATGTATATGCATGCATACACATATGTATATGCATGCATACACACACGTATAGATGCATACATACACATGCACACAGGTATATATGCATACATACACACACACACACATATATATATATGTATACATGCACATACTCAAGTATACATATATGCACACATAGACACGTGAGCATATATGTACTCACGTATATATGCACACACACACACACACACACACACACATATAAACTGTCCGACGAACGGGAACGTGAAACTCTGAGTAACAGTTTTTGTGATATTTTTGCTGTTTTTTAATAAAGCATATTACTCTACCTGTGGTATTCGAGCACTATTTTTTCCACCTTGTTTCGATATATATATATCCTGGCTCTCTTTTCTCTCTCTTATTGAGGCAACCATGTATTTCCTTTACAGCAGGATGCCTATTTCTGCCTCTCTATCATACTCTAACCTCTCAACACCTGGCACAACTCAAAACATAAAGATGCACAAAATACCGCTAATCATACTACCTACCACCCACCTGAGGGGGCTTGTCTTGTATATTAATTAGTGACCTCACTGCTGTTGGTGCCGCATAAAAAGTATTCAGTATGCAGAGACACATACTATGTCTGCTACACACACACATATATATATATAGGGAGAATTCACGAAAAAAACAGAAGACGAAGACAGGTGGTGTATAAAACAAACAGATGTATTAGTATAACGTTCGGGAATGGAAAAAGTCTTTAACGTTTCGAGCCTACGCTCTTACGCATATGCATATTGAGAGAAAGTGTGTGTGTGTGTGTTAACGTTTAAACATACTTTGTCTTGTTACTGCAATTAATACACCTTTAATTTTCTGCACTTGCGTTAAGCAACAAATGTTGCCCCACCCAAGACTTTCAGAAACCTAAAGAGAGCTACTTATCAGTTTTCATTCAAATGGCAGACCGTGTCAGCTGGAAGATATTCTATTTCATGGAGGCATTCATGTTTACAGACGTGTGCATTCATGCTTATAAATATATGCGTTCATGTGTGCATACCTGTATGTATGTGTGCGCGAGAAAGAGTGAGAGAGAGAGAGAGAGAGAGACTTGCCGTAGCTAGATCTGCTAAAACTAAGATTTAAATGCTCGTTAAGTCATTCTCCTGTTAGAGTTGTCGATCGTTTTGTCATCGTGACACCAGCAAATAAATTATTAGAGCAGTTCGTGTGGAAAATTAAAAAGAAAGAAAGCTGTTTCAAATCTAGAAATATAAGCAGGGAAAGTTACAAAGAAAACTAGTTCTTGCCTTACTTTTATTACTTACAAAAAATGGTCTATAACAAGTTTTTCGAGACGCTCCAACATTAGGGTTGTTTATCTAAATCTTTAGATTTTTTTTTTTTTAATTCTGTGACGTACGTAGAGACCCGTTGCGACGCATTGTTTCAAAGCCGCAGCCTTGGTATCTTTAAACTATGAATGGTACAATGGAAAATATAATCCTGATCTTAAATTATGCCTTCAGAAAGAAAAAAAGAAACTGGATGGTCACGGTTGAACCATCTTTGATTATATGTCTAGGTCTACTGGGTCAGGGTTAACCGAGGGTTAAACGGCAACAATGACTGTGATGCGACAAACATCGCAGAGCAACGAAAAGCTTTTGGAAAGACGAAACATCAAGCTTTTTATCTCCCTCTGAGACCATTTCACCTCAGCCTACTCGTTTAAAGCCTTTTAGAAAAGGCATCAGTGCCACATCTTCACATTTCTCACTCCCCAAAATTCTGTTATTGTATCCACTCGCAAAAAAAAAATGTTGTATTTTTGTTTGTTCCTTTGCTTCTGTGATGAATGCAATAGTAAAAATATTTGGTAGATCCAGTGATGGGAATGTTATCACTGTAAGCAAACGGGAAAAAGTGCCAAAAAGAAATTATCGTGCTTGGAAGTGGGGTGGAGGGATAACAGGTAACCAGAGGAAGAAGTTAACTTCCAAAGAAAACTACATTGAAGTTTCGGTTCCAAGATGAAGATATTCGATTAGAATTAGCAATAATCTCTAGAAAATCATGAGTTATGTAATTCAGCAATTGCCTCTGTCCTCACACGCACACACTTTCTCTCTTCCCTTCACTCTCTCTCTCTCTCTCTCCCTCTCCCTCTCTCTCTCTCTCTCTCTCTCTAAACATATCTTTTCTCTTGTTTCATTCATTGACCTGTCCCTATGCTGGTGTTTAGTCAACCAAGTCAACTCCAGTACATATCATTTTTCTATTTATTCTATCGATTTCTTTACGGAATCACTAAGTTATGCGGACGTAAGCAAACCAACGCTGGTTCTCAAATGGCGGGAAGAACACAGGCACTCATGAATATGTACGACTGGCTTCCACACACCAAATTCCCTCACAAGACATAGGCCAAAGGTGCTGAACTCGTAACAACATGGCTGCAAAGAGTACTTCTTAACCACACGACCATGCACTCGGCAATTTCATTATAAAGAAACTATTTCTTTGTCTCTTTATCTATGAGAGTCGTTAGTGGACCATATGGCTCTAATGGGTTGACATTTTACTTCAGTGACCTGCGATAAATGAAATAGCATTCATCTGTTTGTGCGTGTCTGTCGTGAGTCAATGTGAAAGCTTCTTTGTTGTCACTCAACCAGTCAAATCTCACTCAAATTACACTCGTCATCATCATCGTCGTCAACTTCTCGACGTTATTGTCTCGAGTCCCAGGGCAAATAGGTCTGGTTACCCGGCGTATAAGTGAACGAGATCGCAACATTCTACTATGAACGAGACGCCAGTCCGTCACAAAGTAACTTGTTTGCGGCTGAATTAACTGGAGCAACGTCGAGTGAAGTGTTTTGCTGAAGGACACAACGCCTCACCCTGTCCTTGAATCGAAACCACAATCTTGTGATCGCGAGTAGCCCTTTGAAGTACAGGTACAACTCATTTTAGATAGGAGTAACACGAAATAAGACGAAAAAAGGCGGTAAGCTGGCAGAAACGTTAGCACGCCGGGCGAAATGTTTAGTGGTATTTCATCTGCCATTACGTTCTTGGTTCAAATTCCGCCGAGGTCGACTTTGCCTTTCATCCTTTCAGGGTCGGTTAAATAAGTACCAGTTACGCACTGGGTCGATATGATCGACTTAATCCGTTTGTCTGTCCTTGTTTGTCCCCTCTATATTTAGCCCCTTGTGGGTAATAAAGAAATAAGTAACGCAAAATAAAGTATCTTGCTCTAGAACACAAGGCACTGCCAGGTATCGAACTCACGACGTCACGATTGTAAACCGAATACCCAAACCACTAAGACACATACATTCATATCCGGATCTTAAAGCTGTTCCTCCCTACAGTAACCAATAATCAATCTCAGTCGTCCTTATCACTGTTTTCCCTGAGAGATAAGCTTTAAATCGATTCCACTTAATTTCTAATGTCTATCGATTTCAAACCGAGGCAAAAGACTTCAAATATCGGTCAAGGGACGGATAATTATTTTTCTTTTAGTTTACTTGTTTCTCTCATTTGATTGTGACCATGCAGGGGCTCCAGCTTGAAGGGTTTACTGAAATAAATCGATCCCAGCACTTATTCTGGATCTTTTCCTTTTGAACGGCAGACAATTTCTAGTTAACTAAACACTTTAAAACTTCGTATACTGGTACAATGTGTCAAAATAAATCATTTTTTCTCTTGGCTTTCTTGATAAAATTGTAATTCGTTTGTTTAACGTAGTTTAATTTTTCGAATTTTAACCAATGAATCGCCTCTAATTGAGCTAAAATCATTTGCTGCGTCTAAAACTGAGACAACATCCTGTCACTAACCCTAAACCTCACCCTAACCCTAAATTTTTTTTTCTTAATTGCTAAATTAATTTAATTGTTACGCGTGTAAAAAAAACGAAAGCAATGGAAAATAATTTAAACAATTAACAAACAAAATAATTCTATAATTTTATACACACGCTTTTCATATGACACTGCCAGAAAATGTTACGGCAGAAATTGTTTTCACCTCAATAGACGTCATTGATTGGTTGAAATTGCCGAAAAGCAAGAAATTAAACAACAAATATCTTACAAACTACAGAATTTTCTCAAGAAAGCTAAGAGAAAAAGATGTTTTATAAACATTTTCTACCAGTATACGAAGTTTAAAATTTTTTAGTTACATAGAAATTATTTTTAAAATCTGCCGGTCAAAGTGAAAAGATCCAAAAAAAGTTAGACAGAAACTGTACAGGATGGTGTCTGTAATTTAAAAGGTACTGCCTTGTCACACACACACACGCACATCCTCCAAACTTCACGAATTAATGTAAAAAGAGATTTGGATTACGTTTTCATTTAAGCAATTATTAAGAAAAATATGAATTTTGAATTTTGGCTCAAGGCAAGCAATTTCCAGACAGGAGGCAGTTAAGTTAATTACACCAGTGTCCAAACAGGTACCTTTTTTTATCGACCCCGAAAGGATCAAAAGCAAAGTCAACCTCGGCGAAATTTGAACTCAGAACATAAGGACGGATGAAATGCTGCAAAGCATTTTGCCCTGCGTGCTAACGATTCTGCCAGCTTGCCACCTTAATTAAGAAAAAATATTTAAAATCTGAAACGTGTCGAACATCACTATTTACACAATAGGCTTTGCACCAAGTATTCTTTTATCTTTTACTTGTTGCAGTCATTAGACTGCGACCATGCTGGAGCGCCGCCTTGAGAAATTTTGATCGAACTAGTGGACCCCAATACTCATTTCTTTTAAAACCTGGTACCTATTCTATCACTCTCTTTTGCTGAACTGCTAAGTTACAGGGACGTTAACACACCAACGCCGATGGGACGATATAATATGGGCTAAGTTATCATTGATAATAGGACAAAGTAGCCATGACTTGAATGAATACCTTCTGACCAAAGATTTACTTGAAACTGGTTTAACTGAAGCTAACCAATCACCACAGCAGTTAGACGTCTGTTCATGTTTATTACCCATGAACGAGAGCCGGTATTTCCGGCGTGATAATGGTTCCCAACCTGGGGTCCATGGACGCCTGGTGGTCTGCAAAGGTAGTACTGGGGGTCCATGAGCTAAATTCAAAATTTCCTATATACATAAGGATAAACATATTAAAAGGGGTCTGTGGGGAAAACTCATTTAAATAAAAGGAGTCCTTGTTAGTGAAAAGGTTGGGAACCACTGCACTAGACACATGGTCCTGTGGTTTACGTGTTGCACTCACAACCACTAGAGCGTGGTTTCAATTCCCAGGCAGGTTGTGGGTTGTATACTTGAGCAAAACATTTCATTTCATTTCAGTCTGCTGAGATATAAATGGAAAAACCTGTGACAATTTGGCATCCAAGGGTGAGAGGGTGACTCGGGAAAACTACCCAAACAAAGATCTTGCAAGCCACATATTGTATTCAGCAATCCTCCCAATTGGTTGTTCAAAAACATCAGAGAACGAAGAAGCAACCATGGTGTTTTTTGGGGGTTTTTTTCATTTTTTTTGCACTGTTTTCTTTGTTTTGCACTGTTTTCTTTGTTTTCTTTGTTTTCTTTGATCCCTTACTCGTTTATCTTTGTTTCTTTATCAGGAAGTGAAGACATAGTAGAAGGAAACCTCAAGTTGATCCTGGGTTTAATATGGCATTTAATTCTTCGTTACCAAATCGGAAAAACAAAATTCCCACCAAAGAAAATGATGTTGATTTGGTTACAATATGCTCTTCCAAAATGTTCTATCAAGAATTTCAGCAGCAGCTGGAATGATGGAGTGGCTTTGCAGTAAGTAAAATTCATTCTCTTTTCCATTAGATACAAAGGATTTACATTTTAAGGATCAAAGGGACAGAGAAGGTATGGCGTCCTACCTTTCCTTAAACCACATTTATTAATGTGACATGGATTTCATTGATGATGCAATCACTTCATAGTCTTGACCATATTATGAAAGTATTCAGAAAAATAAATGAATGCAGGTTTAGACTTACAGAAGAAAAATGTGAATTTTTGATGAAAAAAAATCCAATACAATATAGGCGCAGGAGTGGCTGTGTGGTAAGTAGCTTGCTAACCAACCACATGGTTCTGGGTTCAGTCCCACTGCATGGCATCTTGGGCAAGTGTCTTCTGCTATAGCCCCGGGCCGACCAATGCCTTGTGAGTGGATTTGGTAGACGGAAACTGAAAGAAGCCTGTCGTATATATATATGTATGTATATATATATATATATGTATGTGTGTGTATGTTTGTGTGTCTGTGTTTGTCCCCCTAGCATTGCTTGACAACAGATGCTGGTGTGTTTACGTCCCCGTCACTTAGCGGTTCGGCAAAAGAGACCGATAGAATAAGTACTGGGCTTACAAAGAATAAGTCCCGGGGTCGATTTGCTCGACTAAAAAAAGGCGGTGCTCCAGCATGGCCGCAGTCAAATGACTGAAGCAAGTAAAAGAGTAAAAGAGTAAGAGTACCAGAGTCAAGTAATTGATGAAAGGGGACAAAGGCCAGACCCATCAAGGGTGACAGCAATACGGAATATACTTTCCCTAACGATTGTCAAACTGTTACAAGCATTCTTGTAGGCTGTGCCTATAACAATAATATCAATTACAAAGGGTGGGGGGGAAATCACCAATGCCTCTTTTTCAGTTTGGCTATAATATCAATTACAGGGGTGGGGGGGAATGCTACCTTTTGCTGTGTTGTCTCTTATAAACAGTGTTGCTGTTGTTTTTTATAACGTTCGGTACCCTGCACCCCCCCCACACACACACACACTGTTACAATATGAGTGAATTGCCAAATGGTCTAGAAAGGAAAACAATGACAAGATCGTTATATAGAAGATCATTAATGGAAAGTATTCGTCGCAAGACGACAGAACAAGGAATGAAAATAAAAGAAAAAATACAATGATTTCTTTTTTGCTAGGCACAAAGTATTATATCTTTATGTATTTCTTATTTGTTTATTTATCAATCTAATTATTTGTGGTTGTTCTTGTTGCGACTCGGTGTTAGCTCCCAGATCTAACAGAAATACATTTAAAGAGATATTCAGGCTTGGAGGTATGATGGTTGACATGATACCCTAATAAATTCTAGAATCTAAACCAGCCTCATTCAGCTCAGATATTCTAAGTGTTATATGTTGAAACCAGCCAGATCCTGCTTCTCACACTTGTCTTACAATGTCATTCTAAAAATATGCAATCACATTATCAAAATCTCAAAGCTATGAGATAATGCATGATTAATTAAAAACAATGTGATTAAATAGGGTTTACACTAAATACAGTAATCTGAATAATAAAGGGTCAAATGTAGATATGGGTTCGACTCCCGGTCACATCGGTTCCCCTTCCAGTGGTAAACCGGTGGTCATTAGAATGTTGATATTTGTTCAAATCCCACCAATATAACCTTTCTTTTTATCCTTACGGGGTCGATAAAATAAAAGTACCCGTTAAATGCTAAATTTCATTCTTTTCTTCTTTATTCTGTTTTTCTTATTCTTTCTTTTTCCTTATTCTTTCCTCTTTGATTCTTTGTCTTTTTTTCTTTCCCTTTTATTCTTCATCAATTTTTCCTCTTTTTCTTCTTTCCTTCTTCATCACCCAAGTAAACAGCACTAACAAGATGATCTCTCGCATGAGGAAAATAAAAACCCCTAACATTAGACGAAATGCATATCGCTATCCAAGAAAGTTCACCAGGAGGTCACTTGTCAATCTGATGGTGCAAGGAATGAAAGACTACATGTTCCCCCACCCCCTTATTTAAAACCACAGAATGTGTATGATTTGAGTGAGAATTAGCTGCTATTTCTTGCAGTCCGAATGACCACAGAGAGAGAGAGAGAGAGGGAGAGGTTCTTTCTAACCAGTCAATATTTACATAAGAGGTAATTTCCTTAATAGAAACAAGTACTGCCTTGTGTAATGTGTGTGTGTCATATATATATATATATATATATATATATACACACACACATACATAGACACACACAGAGCAGCTATTGGAATGTCAGTCCCGGTAGTGGCAAATAAATTGCATATTTGAATTAATTGTATTGGAATAAGAATTTCTGTCAAGAATATTAACGAAGCTGGCATTTACTCGAAGAGTGTATTGTTTGTGTCCTGTAAACATGTTGAAATGTTAATGGTTTCTGATTTAGGCATAGAGCTAACATTTTTGTAAGAAAGAGTTAGTTAATTACATCGACCACCACCCCCACCAGTGACTAACAGGTATTCTATGTTATCGGCGAGCTGGCAGAAACGTTAGCACGCCGGCCGAAATGCGTAGACGAAATCGTCTGCCGTTATGTTCTTGGTTCAAATTCCGCCGAGGTCGACTTTGCCTTTCATCCTTTCGGGGTCGATAAATTAAGTACCAATTACGCACTGGGGTCGATGTAATCGACTTAATCCGTTTGTCTGTCATTGTTTGTTCCTTCTGTGTTTAGCCCCTTGTGGGTAGTAAAGAAATAGGTATTCTATGTTATCGACCCTGAAAAAAATGAAAAGCAATGTTGACGTCAGCGGGATTTGAACTCAAAGCGTAAATGCCCGGGAGAAATATGGCATAGGATTTTCAGATGCTTTAATGATTCTGTCAGCTTGCCACTTTTTTTTTTATTGTGGTTTCTAATCTAGACAAGGCTAACAATTTTGAGGAGAGGGGTAGTTGATTATGTTGGCCCCTCCCCAGTACTTGACTGGTACTTTATTTTTATCAACCCCAAAAAGATGAAAGGCAAAATTGACTTTGGTGGCTTTTGAACTCAGAGACACCTTTGACCTTTTCTGAAGATTTTAGGAATATGGTTTATCCAACACAGATCATTGTTGACAATAATGCTTAGGTCACATTCACTTGTAAACTTCTTAAAATCGGTACTGTCTTTGACAATGTTTATTTATAATCCTAAACAGGTTTGATATACATGATGTATTTAATGTACATCAATAGTTAATTGCCTGATATGTTATATATATATACTGTCCAACCCATGCTAGCATGGAAAACAGACGTTAAACGATGATGATGATGTTAATGTAAATCAAGAAATAATGAGCTGTCAAACTCTATATTCTGGAATCAATAACAGAAGTACCAGTTCTGTACTGACGGTTTCCCCTTCTTGTAAATGTTTGCTCTTGTGCCTTTGTTAGAAACACTAATAATAATAATAATTTGGTGGGATGGGACCAGTCGATTAAATCGATACAGTATGCAACTGGAACTTAATTTATCAACATTGAAAGGATGAAAGGCAAAGTCAACCTCGGCAGGCATATAATAATAATAATAGTAATAATTATTTCTACTGAAAGCACAAGGCCTCATATTTGGGGGGAGAGATTTACATCGACCCAAGTGCATAACTGGTACTTATTTAATCGACCCCGAAAGGATGAAAAGCAAAGTCGACCTCGGCGGAATTTGAAATTAGAACGTAAAGATGGACAAAATACCTATTTCTTTACTACCCACAAGGGGCTAAACACAGAGAGAACAAACAAGGACAGGCAAACAGATTAAGTCAATTTTATCGACCCCAGTGCGTAATTGGTACTTATTTAATCGACCCCGAAAGGATGAAAGGCAAAGTCAACCTCGGCGGAATTTGAACTCAGAACGTAGCAGCAGACGAAATACCGCTAAGCATTTCGCCTGCCGTGCTAACGATTCTGCCAGCTCACCACCGTAACAATAATAATAATAATGATGATAATAATAGTAATCCTTATCATCATTATCAGTAAGCAAATTCCTCCGAAGTCGACTTTGCCGTCAATCCTTTCAGGGTGGATAAAGTAAGTTCTAGTTAAGCATTGGGAATTAATATAACCAACAAGCCCCCTCCCCACAAAATTTCAGGCTCTGCACTTGTAATAGAAAGAAATATTATTATTATTATTATTATTATTATTATTATTATAGCAGTGAACTGGCAGATTGGTTAGCGCGTCAGACAAAATGCTTAGCAGCATTTCTTCCCGTTCGTTATCTTCCGAGTTCAAATTTTGCTGCGGTCGATTTCACTTTTGAGTGAGTCTAGTTTTGTTCCTGTGGATGAAATCAGGAAATATGGTGGACATGGAATAATTAAGATTTAACTTTTATCGAATTTGCTGATGCTTGAACACTACAAAATTTCAAAGGAAAATATGTATTACCTTAAAATAAAATTAAAGAGAACAACTTAAAAAAAAAATTGAAAACGAAATTACTCTGTTGATTTTATACAAGGGGTGTATGGAAGTCCACGCACACTTGTTTGCTCTCTGTCTCTCTACGTGTATGTATGTGTGTGCACTCTCATTCTTCCAGTCAATGATTCTTTCTCTCTCACTCTGTATGTGCAGCGTTCTTTTACTCATTGCCTGCTACTAAGCCTAGTGGGCACTCACCTTACTCCACTTACGTTTACTCCCAGTTTCTCTCTCTCTCCCTCTCGGATGTAAAGCATAACTAGAGAAATCAACCAACCAGCCAACCAGCCAGCATTTATATCGGCTGTTATAATGTAATCATCATCATCATCATCCATGATTGTTACATTGAGTAAATAAACAAAATAGCATTCAGAGTTTGCAGTTTGATGTAAGAACAATTCTAGAGTAAAAAAGACATTGATGCCCAACCAATAATTCTTCGAGGATTTTGTTGTTGTTGCCATTACTGCTCTTGTTGTTTTATTTCTTGATGCATTGAAATTATTTATTTATCTATTTCTAGTGCCTTAATAGAATTTTGTCGCCCTGGTACTTGCCCAAACTGGGAAAAACTT
Source organism: Octopus sinensis (assembly GCF_006345805.1). Taxonomy (NCBI): domain Eukaryota; kingdom Metazoa; phylum Mollusca; class Cephalopoda; order Octopoda; family Octopodidae; genus Octopus; species Octopus sinensis. The sequence continues at coordinate 19,622,675 of NC_043015.1, forward strand.
GATCCCAATAAAAAGTAAGTATTCATTAAAAATTACCATCTGGCTATTGTTGTTGTTGCTGCTGTTGTCTTAATTTCTTTTTATTGTATTTTATTATGTTTAATTTTTATGTAATTTACTAAATTTATTACTTATGAAAGTGCATGGCCTGGTGGTAAGGGTACTGCACTCATGATTGAGAGATTGTGGGTTCAATTCCCAAGGTGGAGTGATGCGTTGTGTTATTGAGAAAAAAACTCCAGCTCACGTTGCCCTGGTCCCCTCAGCTAGAAAATCAACTCCAGCTGGGGAGCTAACCCTATGACAGACCAGCGTCCCATCCAAGAGATAGGAATTTAGTCTCAGACATCTTTGCAAGCTAAAGACTTGCAATGCTGGTTTTCCAAATTCTGTGGTGTATATATTCCTGCACTGGATGGAACATCGGTCAGTCACAGGACTACACATTTTTGCCATCTGAGTGGACTGAAGCTATGCAAAATGAAGTTTTCTGCTCAAAAACACAACTTGCTGCCCTCGCCAAGAATTGAAACCACAATCTTAAAAGTAATGCTTTAGTTGCATTATTTTGAATTTTGGTTCCATATTTTTAATCCATAGAATTATTTTGTTTCCTTGGCAGGTTGGAGAATTGTACAAATGCCATGAATATTGCAAAAGACAAATTTGATATCCCACTTGTTGTCAGACCAGAAGATTTGGCCAGTCCTCACCTGGACGAACTCTCAGGAATGACATACCTTTCTTACTACATGAAGCAGGATTCACCTGGATACTATGCAACACTGGACAGAGTCAAAAAATTGCTACACAGGAACGATATTAATAATTTCACGGTATATTTCGATGCATATCCATTCCTGATACTTTCCATCGGCCACACCTTCACCACCCCTGTTTGTCACTTACTACATTGACCTCTCCCCCTCCTAGTCTCTGCTGATTACTCTCCCCTAACACTCTTATAACTCTCTATCCTCCTTCTTCCCCTCTTGTTCCTTGCCGGTTCGCTCTGGCACCCCTTCAGTATCATCTCATCTTCTTCCTAGTTACTTCCACCCACCCTTATCTAATGTGGGGTAACAATATACCTCCTTTATAGCAAGGTACATGTACTTGTCCCTCGGTTTTAATTTAACCCCCAACTCTTGGCTTAAAGCCAATTCTCCTTTTCAAATACCCCCAACACACACACAAAATGTTGGGCTTTTTCCTTTTCTTGTTTTTCCCTGCCATATATAATGGTGTGTTAGTGTTGCCCATCCACCACACACACACACACACGCACACTGCTTGATAGCAGATGTTGGTTTGGTTACATCCCTGTAACTTAGCATAATGGCAAAAGAGACTGATCGAATAAATATCGGACTTCAGGAAAAAATAAGTGCTGGGGCTGATTTGTGCCCCAGCATGGCCACAGTCCAGTGATTGAAGCAAATAAGATAAAACATGTAATATTTTTTCCTACTCTAGGCACAAGGCCCGAAATTTCGGGGAGGAGGCCAGCTGATTAGATCAACCCCAGTACACAATTTATTGACTCCGAAAAAATGAAAGGCAAAGTTGACCTCAGTGAAATTTAAACTCAGAATCTAAAGACAGACAATAAAATATGTAATATTATCAACCCATGCTAGCATGGAAAACGGACGCTAAACGATGATGATGATGATGATGATGCTTGTCAGCCACAATCACAACAACAATAATAATAATAACCCTCTACGTACAAGGCCTGAAATTTGGTGGGAGGGAACCAGTCAATTAGATCGACCCCAGTGCGTAACTGGTACTTAATTTATCAACTCCAGTACGTAACTGGTACTTAATTTATCGACCCCAAATGGATGAAAGGCAAAGTTGACCTTGGCGGGACTTGAACAGATGAAATACTGCGAAGTATTTTGCCCAGCATGCTAATGATTCTGCCAGCTTGCCACCTTAACAACAATAATAATAGGCTTCAAAATTGATTAAATAAATAAACAATTGCTTTAATTTTCACAAATATTCCCAATTTTTATTGTGTGTCTGTATGAATCAATTTGTTAATATTACTGATCAGATGTCGCTCATATTCATTTTGTCTTTTGTTGTTTCGTAATTGATAAAATACATTCCAATAATACATTGAAGTCAATTTTATGGTCATCTCTATACAAGTGTTCCCTCCCCCACACCCAGCCACTAACTTAATAATAATAATAATAGTAATGAAATTATTGTATACAGTGCTCAGGTGCACCACAACTTGTCTAAAGTGCGTATAAAGCATATGCAGTAATGTACAAATGTCTGGGAAGTGAACAGTGTATGAGTCAGATACATGCTTGTGTGTGTATGGAGGGGAGAAAATCAGGTGTAGTGTTGGTAAATCTCAGGAAGCATGGAAGTTTTGAAGGATGCAGTGCTCTGACAACTAACAACTGATGCCGACAGTTTGTTCCATGCTTCACCATCTTTGGCTTTTCATACTAAATTCTCATATAATTGTAATCTACACATTTTGAAAGGCATTTGCAGAAAATTTCATAACCAATATCTCATTTTCCTGAGAGTTATAAAGAAACCAAGCCAATTCATGTGAATTTTTCAAAACTCATCTCCCTACCCATGGAAACTATTTTCACAGCAAATCCCGATACAACCAGAATCTTCACCATCTGAAACATATTCTTAGAAAATATCATTACAAAATATCTGTTTTTCTGAAAGTTATGAAGAAACAAAGTCGGACGAGGGCACATTTGTATAGGTATACCTTTTTATCTTCGTTATACAGTCTGCTCATTTGCATAAACTAATTGTTCTGATCCTTCCTATGTCTATATTTCTGTTTTCAGACTGACTGGAATGATGGTCAGCTGATCTGTGAAATGGTCAATACAACAGGAGGGAATATCACCAACACAAATGGAACGTATGAAGAAGTCCTTACCAAAGGTAGAAACACACTGCAACTTCCAATCAGTATCATCATCATCATCATCATTATCCTCATCATTATCATTGTTATTGTTATCAGCAGCAGCATCATCAACACCATACACATTATATTACTCCTTTATGTTTCAGTCATTTGACTGCAGCCATGCTGGAGCACCGCCTTTAATTGAACTAATTGACTCCAGAACTTATTCTTTGTAAGCCTAACACTTATTCTATCGGTCTCTTTTGCCGAAAAGCTAAGTTACAGGGACATAAACACACCAGCATCGAATGTCAAGTGATGGTGAGAGGACAAACACATACACACAATCACATATATATATATATATATATATATATATTATATATTATATATATATATATATTATATATATATATATATATATATATATATAATATACATATATATATATATATATATAAGGCGAGCTGGCAGAATCATTAGCATACCAGGCGAAATGCCAAGCGGTATTCCATCTGCCACTACGTTCTGAGTTCAAATTCCACCGAGGTTGACTTTACCTTTCATCCTTTAGGGGTTGATTAAATAAGTACCAGTTATGCACTGGTGGATCAATGTAATCAACTTAGTCCCTTTGTCTGTCCTTGTTTGTCCCCTCTATGTTTAGCCACTTGTGGGCAATAAAGAATTAAAGCATATATATATATACACGACGAGCTTCTTTCAGTTTCCGTCTACCAAATCCACTCACAAGGTTTTGGTTGGCCCAAGGCTAAAGTAGAAGAAACTTACCCAAGGTGCCATGCAGTGGGACTGAACCTGGAACCATGTGGTTGGTAAGCAAGCTACTTACCACACAACCACTCTGGCACCAATATACACACCCACGTACATATACTGCAAATACTTGATGACAATCAGACATCAAACTGACTAAAATGTAACATAGATGTAAATATTTAAAAATGGGGTTAACGAGCAAAAAATGAACTTATTAAAAGCAACTCATTTCATATTTTGTGAATTATTAAATGTTAATTAATTTAATTACTGAAGCATTAAGCAGCACATTTTTGATAATGGAAATGAACTGTAAAGTGTACCTTATAGTACATTTTCATTATTAAGCGTGGCCTTCCTTTCTTTATATGATCACAGTATGTGATTTGTGAGAGATTTGGCTAATGTTTCTAGCAGACATGGTGACTGTATACAGGTACGTTTATTGGGTCGTATGTCTTTCACTTGTATCCATCATCATCATCATCATAATGTCCACTTTTCCATGTTTGCATGAGTCGGATGGAATTTGTTGTAACAGATTTTCTACAGCCAGACACTCTTTCTGTCACCAAACACTCACCTTTTCTCAAGAAAGGTAATATTTCTTCCAGGGCCAGACATGTTTTTGCAGAATATTGGAACGAATGACACTGCCTGTATGACAGTGATGCTCATTTACATCTATCATGCAATGTCATAACAAAAAGATAGCAACACTCTCTCTCTCTCTTTCTCTATTATCATCATCATCATCACCATCATTGTCATCATCATTTAACATCTTCCATGCTGACAGGAGCTCACGAGCCACAGGACTGTGCTAGGCTCTACTGTCTACTTTGGCATGTTTGGCATGGTTTCTACAGCTTGATGCCTTTCCTAATGCCAACCATTTCAAGAATGTAGTGGGTGCCTTTTATGTGTCACCATCACAGGTGCCATTTGCATCCTTTCGGCACAGGTGCCATTTTCATGACACTGGTAGCAGCCACAACTACGATTTCATGAGTGCCATTTACAACACAGGCATTGGCCACAACTACGATATACAACAGGACTGCCTTATATATCATGTACGCTGACCCCTTTAAATTCATATTTCTTTAAAGGTCTGAATGCTGGGAAGCTGATGAGTATCCAGCCTACCATATCTGCAAAGGAAATAGCACAAGAAAAAGAAGAACATCTTGGGATTATGGCTTATGCTGTCAAATACATAGACAAAGTTCCAACAGTTCCAGAATCTGAGAAAGTGACATTGACTGCCCAACTGGACAAGGTCCATGTAGGAAATGAGGTCAGTGATTTTGTTTCTATCTTACTTATGTCTTAGCTTCTCTTTTGGGTTTGTTAAATTTTATGGCAGGTTTTGATCCTTAGATCATCTGCAAATCCTGTAGATTGAGCAGAATAAGGACTGTATAAGCACACACACATATTGTGAACTCTGCTTCTGTAATTCCTCATGGCCACATAATACCCCCAGTGTCCCCACCAGTATTTTTATGTGTAAATAAATATTTTATATTTTACTAATTTATATACAGACACAAGAGTGACTGTGTGGTAAGTAGCTTGCTTACCAACCACATGGTTCTGGGTTCAATCCAATTGCATGGCACCTTGGGCAAGTGTCTTCTACTACAGCCACTGGCTGACCAAAGCTTTGTGAGTGGATTTGGTAGATATAAACTGAAAGAAGCCCGTCGTATACAAACATATATATATATGTATGTGTGTGTGTGTGTGTATGTTTATGTGTCCATGTTTGTCCTCCCACCATCACTTGACAACCGATACTGGTGTGTTTTTGTCCCTGTAACTTAGCGGTTCAGCAAAGTCCTGGGGTCGATTTGCTTGACTAAAGCCGGTGCTCCAGCATGGCCACTGTCAAAATTACTGAAACAAGTAAAAGAATATACTACGGATCATTTGATATTTAATATAATATTATACAATTTGTATACAATACTATAACAATATAATAACCCCTTCCCCCACCCCCTTAGACACCAGCGCCCATGGGGTGGGGGGAGCACCCACTTTGAGAACCTATGGTTTATAGTGATCAAATGTCTTTGCTGCATATTAGCTCCCTCCCTCCATGAAATTTATATTGCCCAGACAGGTGCACGCTGCACCACATGTCAGGTGTCAAAGTGATTGTCGATTGTGGGTGGATAGACAGGTGGGTAGTAGGATTTATGCATGGCTGGATGGATTAGAGAATGGTTAGATGGCAGGCAGGCAGCATATATTCTTTTCTACTCTAGGCACAAGGACTGAAATTTGGGGGGAGGGGGCCAGTCGATTAGATCGACCCCAGTATGCAACTGGTACTTAATTTATTGACCCTGAAAGGATGAAAAGCAAAGTCAACCTCAGCAGAATCTGAACTCAGAATGTAAAGACAGATGAAATACCACTAAGCATTTCGCCCGGTGTGCTAACGATTCTGCCAGCTCACCACCTGAGGCAGGCAGCATATATTCTAAGAATAAGACAAAGATTCTAGAACCTGCACACCTCTAATACTTGATGGGTACTTCACTTTATCAACACGGGAGTGATAAAAGACAGGGCTAACCTCAGCAGGATTTGAACCTGGAATACAAAGAACCAGAAAAAACGCTATAAAGCATTTTGTCTGTCCCTCAAACCATTCTGCCAATTTTCCACCCTTCCACAATATTATGAAGTGAAGTGTTACCTCACACATTTACCACCTGTACACTGACATTGATTGCATGGAGGACGGACACAGCTCAATACATAAGGAAATTGTTTTAGCTTGCGTTAACACACAATCTTTTGATTAGCAACACCTCCAGAAATAATAATTAAAACTTTTACAAATTAAAAATATATATACAATAACAAACCTCATTAACTTCAGTTATTTCTGTTATTCTTTCGGGCAAATATTTCAGGAATGTTTCTCACCGTCTTCAAATAGATTGGGAGTTTCAGAAGTAGAGTCAAGTCTCACGGTTGGATTAAACTTAGTTCTTTTGTTTCAGGAAGACAACACACAGTTATGTTTATTGTTTTTCCCAGGCAAATCAGGGAGGTTCTAAATAATAGCGAGACAACCTGTTCAATGTTGCCAACAAATCACTCACAACTTAACAAACACTGAACTGGAACTGGCAAGGAAGCCTAATTGTGGTGATTAAGCTTGCTAGAAACAGCAGCTAAATCAATCCAACTTTCTTTAAAAAGAAAGTACAGATTATACAACATAGTTCTTGATAAACAAAATGATGTGACCGAGGTGATAGACATAGCTGGAATCCTTTGATCATAGGCCTGCTTGATCAGGGCTAACCTAGGGTTAAAGAACAACAACAACAACAACAAATATTTTAGTCTTTAACACTGGATACCAACCTGTCTAGAACTAACCTTGGTTCTATGAAATAATTTTTCTCTTCTAATGTGAACTTAAAATATTTTTCTATCAAAATTCCATGGTAATGTGTACCAGACACTGGCATAATGACTTATTTTGCCCAACTCTTCATAAATTTCAAAATTAATTGAAACAAAGGCTGTGTATTTCTGGTTCAATTCCACTGCAAGGCACCATGTTTATTCAGTGACCTGAATAATAATACTAATAATAAATAATAATAATAATAACATCGAAAAATACCTTTGGAATGAGAACCCAGGTTCCAAATTTCCCCAAGACACCTGATGGATGAAAGCTGGAGGGTATATCAGCCGAAACATTGTGTTAACAACAAACAAGATGAGGACAAATATCTGTCAAATGTAAATAATGTAAATAATGTAAACTTTCAGAGTTGATAAAATAAGTACCAGTTGAGGACTGGGGTCAGTGTAATCAACTTACCCTTCCTCCAAAGTTGCTGGCCTTGTGCCAAAATTTGAAATCAATATAGGAATAATTTATCCAGTGTGTCTGGTTCCAGGCTTTTAATGTTTGTTGTTGTTGTTGTTAGGCAACTCTTTTGGTACAAATGAAGCAGAAGGCAAAATTGATGAAGGGAGAAAATTCTTGGAGACAAGTTTTCTGTTTATTGTTTACCTTTTATTTTCAAAACAATTATCCTTTAAAAATAATTCTGATAGGTGCAGGAGTGGCTGTGTGGTAAGTAGCTTGCCAACCAACCACATGGTTCCAGGTTCAGTCCTACTTGGACGAGTGTCTTCTACTATAGCATCAGGCTGACCAAAGCCTTGTGATCAGATTTGGTAGATGGAAACTGAAAGAAGCCTGTCATATATATATATGTGTGTGTGTGTTTGCGTGTCCATGTTTGTTCCCCCACTATCGCTTGACAACCGATGCTGTCCCCGTAACTTAGCAGTTCGGCAAAAGAGACCGATAGAATAAGTACTAGGCTTACAAAGAATAAGTCCGGGGGTAGATTTGCTCGATTAAAGGTGGTGCTCCAGCATGGCTGCAGTCAAATGACTGAAACAAGTAGAAGATAAATATATAAGGATGAAAGGCAAAGTCTGCCTCAGCAGAATTTGAACTCAGAATGTAAAGAGAGGCAGACAAAATGCTGCACAGCATTTTGCCCTGTGTGTTAACGATTCTGCCAGCTCACGGCCTTAATTGTTAAGAAAAAAAATAGCTGTGTAATTTAGAAGCTTGCTTCCCAAACACAAGGATTTAGGCTCAATCCCACTGTACAGCACTTAGAGAAAATGTCTTTCTACAATTGCTTCAGGTGAGCCAAAGCTTGGTGCATGGATTTGGTAGATAGAAACTGAAAGAAGCCCCCCACACAAATGTGTGTATGTTCTTGTTTCAGCCTCATTCAAATGGTGTCCTTCGTTTCCAACATCCTGTGAAAATATGTGCAACCATGCGGAAATATAACCTTGCTTGGAAACAGATAATAGTTGGCGACAACTATTTGGGAAAGAAAACCTGTCTCTGCAAATTCTGTATGAGTCACTCGAGCAAGAAAAGGTGAAAGTAAAAGCAACAACCGTGATGATGATGATGACCTTTAATATTTTTTACTTGGCCATGCTGGGGCAATGCCTCAAAGAATTTTTAGATGAATGAATCAACCCCAGTACTTATTTTTTTAAAGCCTGCTACTTTTCCTATTGGTCTCTTTTTGCTGAACTGCTAAGTTACAGGGACATAAACACACCAACACTGGTTGTGAAGTGGTGGTGGGGGTAACACAGCCATGCAGACAAACACACACACATATTTTTCTACTCTAGGCACAAGGCCCGAAATGTTGGGGAAGGGGGCCAGTTGATTAGCTCAACCCCAGTATGCAACTGGTACTTAATTTATTGACCCCGAAAGGATAAAAGGCAAAGTTGACCTCAGCGGAATTTGAACTCAGAACATAAAGACAGACAAAATACCACAAAGCATTTCACCTGGCGTGCTAACATTTCTGCCATTTTACTGCCTTGACACACACTTACACACACACACACACACACACACACATACATATATATATATATATATATATATATTATATATATATATATATATATATATTAAGTATATAAATGAATTATCTTATTATGGATAATTCGAAAGATAACCGATACCTGGGTAGCAAACTCACAACAGAAAGAACACGGTTGAAGTTACGACCATAGGGCATATACTCCGTGCCTTAGTGCGGAAATTTGAAGTTTAATTTAATATAATAAGTATAGGAAAGAATGGAGCCGAGCGAAGATTTAACATATGTCGAAAATAAAATAAAGGAATTTTGTTAAATCTTCGCTCGGCTCCATTCTTTCCTATACTTATATATATATATATAATATATATATATATATATATATATATATATATATATATATATATATATGATGGGCTTCTTTCAGTTTCCATCTATCAAATTCACCCACAAGGCTATAGTAGAACACAATTGCGTAAGGTGCCATACAGTGGGACTGAACCCGGAACCATGTGGTTGGGAAGCAAGATTCTTACTCCACACCCATGTTTGTTTTTAAAATAGTTATTGTTGTTGTTGTTGTGTTCTTTTTTACCTTAGTTTTGTGAAATAATAATTAATTTCTCCGTAAAATAATTTTGGGGTATTTTTAAAACTAATGTATTTCTATGCATTGACATTTATTTCAGACAAAATGCAAGTTAGCCATCCTGGATCAAAGCGTCAATTTGAATGATGTCAAGGTTGAAGTTAATGGTCCTAATTCTCAGTTACCTGTACAAATGGACTGGTCAGGACAAACAGCAGAAGTGAAATTCACCCCAGAAGAAATTGGGAAACACAAGGTAATATTCTTTTTTTTTATTTTATTCTTTTATGTAATACAGTCATTTGACAGGCCATGCTGGCGCACCACATTTAGTCAAGCTAATCGACCCCAGGACTTATTCTTTATAAGCCTAATACTTATTCTATCAGTCTCTTTTGCTGAACCGCTAAGTAATGGGGTCATACGATGTTGGGCGGGGGGACAAACACAGACTCTCACACACACACACACACACACACACATACATATATACGATGGGATTCTTTCAGTTTCCATTACCAATCCACTCACAAGGCTTTGGTGAACCTGAGGCTAGAGTAGTGAGATTGAACCCGGAGCCATGTCATTGGTAAGCAAGCTACTTACCCACACAGCCACTTCTGCACCTAAATAATAATGAAAAAAAATTAGCTTTTTGTTCTTGTCTCTATAATGTTCTTCCAAAATAGCATGAACACCACCACTTCCTGTATCTTCAGTGAAAGCAAATGTCTCAGACATATATGTACTTCAGTTGTAATTGCCTTGTCATGCTGGAGCACTGCATTGGTGGTTTTAGTCGAATAAATTAACCCCAGGACTTTTAGATTTTAAGCCGGGTACTTTATCATTCACTTTAGTGGAACCAGTAATTTACAGGGACATAAACAAACCAACACTGGTGGTCAAGCAGTAGGAAGCACACACACATATATATATATGCGCACACACACATACATATATTTATATATGCACCCTCACACATGTGCATACATGCATATATATGCGCACACACACATACATATATATATATGCATACCCACACATATATATGCACACATACACACACACACACACATTCACACACATATTCACTCACACACACATACATTTACTCACACACACTTCATTCACTTTCACACACATACTTTCACTTGCATGCACACACACATTCACTCTTACACACTCATACACACACACTCACAGGCACACATACATGTGCAACACTTGGGCACACATGACCACAGGACGCATGTTCGAGTGCACAGGCACTCATGCACACACTTATGCATCATGCTCCATGGCAGCTTTGTCATGCTCTATATGGCTGGATGCCCTTCATTACACCAACAGCTTTACACTGTGTACTAAGCATTTGATAGGCTTCTTTCAGTTTCTGTCAATCAAATCCACTCACTAGGCTTTGGTCAGCCTGAGGTTATAGTAAAAAACACTTGCCCAAGGTACTATGGAATGGGATTGAAACCGTCAGCAAAAGTCTTCTACTATAACCCTTGGCTGATCAATGCTTGGAGAGTGGATTTGATAGACATTCACACAATATAGCATCCAAGATCAACGGCTCTGTTTTATCCTTTCACCATGTTTTATTGATTACAAAAATATTGATTTCAAATTTTAGCACCAGGCCAGCAGTTACCTGTTCAACTGGTATGTATATCATTGACCCTAAAAAGATGGAAGGCAAAGTTGACCTCATCATAATTTGAACTCAGAATGCAAAGATGAAGAAAATGCTGCTTAGCAGATTCTGCCAGCTCATTGCCTTCATTTCAAAAATATTGATTACGAAAATATTGGAAGTTCAAATTAACCTAAATGTGATTTCAACCAAAGAATTAAGTTTGTAAATTTTGAGCTGGTAAATGCCAGATGTGTTACAGCAGTTTATTGCCTGCTTTGGTCCCTTTTGTTAAATTAGTTATCATTTGATCAATAAAACGTTATTAAATATTAAGTGTAACACAAGGTTAAATCTATAATTTGTTGAATCAGTAACACAGCAATGTGCTAATGACTAAAGAATGATATAAACGCAGCAACACACAAATGACTAAAGAATGATATAAACACATATTGAAATTGGTGTTGAATGATATTGAATAGATATGAGCAGATATTTTCTGCTCTAGGTACAAAGCCTGAACTTTTGGGGGAGGGCGCCAGTCAATTAGATCAACCCCAGTACGCAATTGGTACTTAATTTATCAACTCCGAAAGGGTGAATGGCAAAGTCGACCTTGACGGAATTTGAACTCAGAACATAAAGACAGACGAAGTACCGCTAAGCATTTTGCCCACATGCTAACATTTCTGCCAGCTCACTGCCTTAGATATGAACAGATATTGAATGGTAAGAAGCTTGCTTCCCAACTACATGGTTCCAGGTTCAGTCTCACTATGTGGCACATTGGACAAGTGTCTTCTACTATACCTCAAGTCAACCAAAGCCTTGTGTGTAGATTTGGTAGATGAAAACTGAAAGAAGCCCATCATATATATATATATATATATATATATATATATACACATATAAATATGTATGTATGTAATTGTGTGTCTGTGTTTGTTCCCCCACCATCGCTTGACCTCTGATGTCGGTATGTTTATGTCCCTATAACTTAGTGGTTCAATCAATAGAATAAGTACTAGGTTTACAAAGAATAAGTCTTGAGGTCGATTTGTTCGACTAAAGGCGGTGCTCAAGCCAGGTTGCAGTCAAATGACTGAAAAAGAGATTAAGATATGGAAGGGATGAGAGTAAGTGGCCATGAAAGACATTTGTGCTCTGATGACATCAAAGAATGGACTGAAAACAAGAGCTTTTGACTGATTGTGGAGTGTTTTGGCAAACTGAACTCCTAAACACAAGGAGGGCACTTGGCTGATGGTTGATGAAATGGATATTAGCAGATATTAAATAGATATTGGTAGGTATTAAGCTCTGTGTTTGCTGGGTTTCCCTGAAATAGCAGCCAAATCACCTTCAAACCATATTGAATAAAGATACACTGAACAATGTTGTTCCAGGTACACAAAAAAGACTGTATGGTCATGTCTGGAATGTCTGTTCAATCAGGGCTGAGCTAGGGACTAAACTACAATAACAATATGTATCCAGGATCAATGTGTTTAACTCCCCAACAGCTAAGTCCACCTGGCTGTAAACAGGTGCCATCACTACAACAATTTGCTGTTGTTATTAACAGAAACACTTTAATCAATTATTACTTTGTCTAAAGATTTGGTGCCGTAATTGAATCCCTTATGATATTGGTGTACAGCTACCTTCCTTTTACCCTTAGTAATTAAATCTAATCCCATATAATACATAACCACCAATGTTAGATGGGTTTCCAGGCCCTTAATCTATTACAGTTCTATATTTAAGAGATGAGGAATTATGTACATTATTTACATTTGACAGCTAAATAATAGACAGAGAACACCACAGGAAAATACGAAAACTAAAAGAAGCAGCACATATGCTAGGACACAACAACCTCCTAAGCAGACCGAGTCCAGATATGAGCAGCATATGGGAACCAGTATTAAGGAAGGCTAGGAAAATATTAGATTTATAAGCCCTACAATTCATATATACACACACACACACACACACACACACACACACACATACATATCAGCACTAAATTGAAGCTTCTGTATTTAGAATATTGAGTAATTTACTTCTTTGTTCTTTTACCAATTTTTAGCTTATTGCCTACAATAGTGGCAATGTCATCAATGGATGTCCCAAGGTTTTCAATGTCATCTCAGACAGATCAAAAGTCAGTTATCATCAAATCGAGAACTGTTGTACTGGAATAGTGACTGAAATCAAGGTACGTAAATATACTTTTTGAATTTGACTACTTTTTATAATGTTTTTACATATGCTTTTCCTTAATTTTTGTTTTTGTATTTCTTCCTCTATGTCAGGTCAATGCCGTGTCTGCTGGTCAGGGTAACCTGAAGGTTATAGCCAAATCTCCCACTAACCAACTGAGTTATCCAAGCATCACGTCAAATAAAGGAATGCACACTGCCAACTTTATACCAACGGAAGTCGGTATGTAGCTTATGCCTTTGTTTAACACTTTTTATATCCATAATACCTGAGACTGCTTCTCGCTTGAAGAAGCCTAGAAAACACAACAACAGCTAAAATATATTTACATTAAATCATGTACTTAGGTAAGTTTTGGCCAGCATTGGCCCAGGTTACATCTAAATTAATAGCACCACCTGCAAAATGATATTTCACATTACAGGCATTCTTTGGGCACCATAACCTATTCAAGCAAAGAGTTACTGTTTGCAGAGATATATCTGAATGTAAGTGGTTTATCAAGAATTTGTCAGAAATATTCGTCCAGGAAACATCTGAATGTTATGAGATGTTTTTCCTTCTCTTATGTGTCTTGGCATGATGTTAAAGAGAGGAGGATGTGTCCAGATGAAATAGTGCTGTCTTTGTGTTGTGATGCAATCATAATTTTTGTAGAGGACGGATAGCATGAGGACTAAGCTTTGGGTGAATTTTAAAGTTGATGCCAACATCATTTGGCCTCAAATGTTGATGGAATATTTTCTATGTCATACAAATGCTACAGTGCTCATGGCAGCATTGGAGGAAGTCAAGTTTTAGTTTCTCATATATATTTGTGTGTGTGTGTGTGAGAGAGAGAGTGAGAGAGAGACTTATCTTTAGCTGCAAAAACTAGTGACATCTGACAGGTTTCATTTTTTATTGAAGTTTCATCAGTAAAATGTAGCCGTTCCATAACTTGCTAATCTATGAACAAACAACTCACTAAATAAGTATACTATACTTGTTCCCACAAGATTTGAACCTGTACCAATGTAATAATCACGCTTTCTTCATCCAATAATCTACTGTCTTCAGTAAACTCCTTCAGCAATGATGAAGAATTTTAATTCTTATTTCTTCTGTGCCTTCTTTGGTTGTGCAGTTTTTGCGTATTCCAGTGACTCTCCATCACCATCCAACTCCATTATTATGAATTTCAGTTGGGATCTTGAATCTTAGTGGATCTTTCATCATCCAATTACACAATCATGGACGCTGCTCCTCTTGTGGACGAATTGTAGTTACTCTTTTTATAGAACTTCATGATCCTGACCATTAATCTTCTAGGATTCCTCCTCCCAGCATCAATTTAAGAAACACTGTTGGCTCACTTGAGCTCTTCTCCTACTTTTTCACTATCCACCATGCTGCAGTCCCATGACTTAATCGTATCCTTGGCAGGGTGGTTGAACAGGTGCTGTACCCAACCAAGGGGCAACCTGTCACTATTCAACTTTATTCAAGGAAAATTTTAATTTTATCGTATTCAAGATGTTTACAAAAATGGGATTGTGTGCGAGTAGTGATAGAAAGACAATATTTAAACTTCAAATTGAAATTTATAAATAAAAAAACTAAAATATAAATTTAAAACATAATTTGCATTTTTTTTTTCTTTTTATAATAAAAAGAAATAAGCTTATTGCCACCACGACCGATATCCAAACTACAGTGGAGAAGGATAGCCACTGGACTTGGTTAAAAAGAGACGATGAACGATGGCTAGAAAAATATTGAGCTATATTTAATAACCAGTTCATCTAGCAAGCGGGGCCTCATATCAGTGAGGGGGGGGGCGGTGCGCAATGATGCCATCGAGAGGTAGGCCCCGAAGTGACACGCATTCTCTCCTGATGCCGCCATTCACTTGCTGGGTTCCGGTATGCGGAGTTCTCGACTGGTAACACTTGCATGCGTAAGTTGTTTGCAAGACATCTATACCTATATTTCAAATTTTGATTTCGCTTAATTATTTTGAGAAATGTTTCGATTTAAGAAAGAGATCGAATTTACAAAGAAAAGAAAATTGAAATCGAAAAATAGGAAAAAAAAAAATCTTTTGCAAGGGAAATTATTCTAAGCTCTATCTTCTGAAGTTATCTCCCTTACATAAAATCTTACGATTCATATCAGCAACGGACGTATTCTTCTATAAAACAAGTTTTGATAAAAGAAACGTCAATGGTACTAACATTGATTATATCGTCCGTATTCCTCTTCTCCACAGATACAGGACCTTGAGACAACTTTAGAAATCATTTGGCAAAATTGTTAGAATGTCGAAAAGATTGATCTGGCTTTTTACGTTCGAATCCTGCCAAGTGAACTTAACCTTTCATTGATGTAATCGCCGAAACTATCCACTAAAACTACAGGCTTTATGCTAAAACTTGAATCCTTTAATATTATTGTTAATAATAATAATCCTTTCTACTATAGGCACAAGACCTGCAAGTTAGGGGGAGAGGATAAATCGGTTACACCGACCCCAGTGCTCAACTGGTACTTATTTTATCGACCCCAAAAGGACGAAAGGCAAAGATGACTTTAGCAGAATTTGAACTCAGAACGTAAGCACGGACGAAATACTGCAAAGAATTTTGCCCAGCATGGTAATGATTCTGCCAGCTCGCCACCTTAATAATAATAATAATAATAATAATAATAATAATAATAATAATAATAATCCTTTTTACTAGAAGCACAAGGCCTGAAATTTGGGGGAAGGGATTAAGTGAAGGGATAATGCACAACTGATATTTATTTAATCGACCCTAAAAGGATGAAAGGCAAAGTCAACTTCAGTAGTATTTGAACTCAGAACATTTTGGCAGACAAAATACTGCTAAGCATTTTGCCTGGCATGCTAACAAGTCTGCCAGCACGCCACTTTAATGATGATGATGATAACGCTTTTTTTTTTTTTGCACCACTAAGGGTTCAGAAAAAATATTCCATGCAGTACAGGGCAACAGGGTGTGGGTTTACATAAGTAAAACCGAATAAAAAGTAAAAATGATGAGAATATAAATAATAATTATTTCTACTAAAGGCACAAGGCCTGAAATTTTGCATGAAGCGGGCTAGTTGATTATACCTATCTCAGTGTTCAACTGGTCCTTATTTTATTGATCCTGGAAGGATGAAAGACAAAGTTGACCCCAGTGAAATTTGAACTCACAGGGTAAGGACACACAAAATACCACTAAGCATTTTTTGATTAGCATTCTAATGACTCTGCCAGTTCAGCATACGGCCAGGAGTCTTAAAGGGAGAGGAAAGTTGATTACATCGACCCCAGTATATAACTGGTACTTACTTCATCAAGCTCTGGAAAGATTAAAGGCAAAGTCAACCTCAGCAGTATTTGAACTCGGGACAGACAAGACGGACCAAATGCCACTGAGAATTTTTCCTAGCATGCTAACGATTCTGCCAGCTTTTGACCTTAATGATGATAATAACAACAATGTCACATCGCAGAAACTGGATCAATGAATTCATTGCCAGTCAATAAATTCCCTGAATTCCTCATGCACCACCACCATCACTCACCTCCACCCTAAATCATAGACTGTGTGTGTGTGTGTAAGGTGAAAGTCACAAAGAGTTTTTCTATGCAGCATATTAAAAAGTTTTGTATATGACATAAAAAGACATTATTCTATCAAATAAAACAGTAAACAGGAAGATATCTATAAATCATCAGTTAATCATAACTGCAAGACAAAAGCATATATATATATATATACATACATATTTCTTTATTGCCCACAGGTGGCTAAACACAGAGGAGACAAACAAAGGGATTAAGTCGGTTACATCGACTCAAGAGCGTAACTGGTACTTATTTAATCGACCCTGGAAGCATGAAAGGCAAAGTTGACCTAGGTGGAATTTAAACTCGGAACGAAATACTATTAAACATTTCACCCAGCATGCTAACAATTTTTCCAGCTCACCTTATATATATGCTGGCATGGGTTGGACAGTTTGACAAGAATTGACAAGCCAGAGGGCAGCACCAGGCTCTGATTGTCTGTTTTTGAATGGTTTCTACAGCTGGATGCCCTTCCTAATGCCAACCACTTTACAGAGTGAACTGGATGCTTTTTATGTGGCATCAGCATGGGTGCTTTTATACACACATACAGAGAGAGAGAAATAGGTAGTTAGACAGGTGCATAAAGGTAGAGATCAATAGATCGATAGCACTACATATATGTACATACATATACACACACACACACACAGATACATACGTGTGTGTGTGTATACAGTTTAGGCGTTGCAAGACTAACAATCTGGTGTAGAACTCAATACACATGCACTTCTGAATGAAGCATTAGTAGAGTAGAGAATAACAATAGTAATAAGAAGAGATAACAAAAGAATAACTGATTATCTTATGAACTTCATTAGCTTACAGATGTTTCCACTGTAAGATGTGGTGGACTCAGAGTTGGATGCCTGAGTAAGCTTCATCACAGCCTCAAACATGAAGTGCAATTTATTTGAGAAAACAAATATATTTAAGCAAACATTGGTAATGCAGCCAGCAGTGTATATCAACATGATGAATGGATGGATGGATGATATGGAAAACGTGTGATAAACTCTAGATGCAGTTTACATCATAAATCACCTGTAACAGTCATACATTGTGTATAACTGTATACACAGGAAATACTATAGACACACATCTATGGTACTCTGATTACTAAGCTGTATGACCTAGAGAATAAAGAGACAGTTTGGGGGATGGATAGGGTCATGGGTGGAAGCCAAAGACAATGACAGGATTATAAAGGTAGACAGATACAGCTTTTGTTTTGTTGCCTTAGGGTAGGGGACTGACTGAACAGAGAAGGGAAGTTTTGTACCAGTTGTTATTGTTGCTGCTGGAGCCTTGGGAACTACAAATATGAAGCTTAGATACTGGGGTGATAAGATGGGAGTAAATATATAGAGAGAGGGCATCTTGATGAAACAGTGTTGCTTAGAATTGCAAGAATCCTCTGCAGAGATCTTGAAACCTCGATGAAGACTGCAACCATAGTCGATTGGTTGTGGACAGTTAACACTTTGTTGTTGTAGTAGTAGTTTCAAATTGTGGCACAAGACCAGCAACTTGGGGGGAGGAATAAGTCAATTACATAGACCCCAGCACTGTACTGGTACTTATTTTATCGACCCCGAAAGGATGAAAGGCACAATACCTATTTCTTTATTACCCACAAGGGGCTAAACACAGAGCGGACAAACAAGGATAGACATAGGTATTAAGTCGATTACATCGACCCCAGTGCGTAACTGGTACTTAATTTATCGACCCCGAAAGGATGAAAGGCAAGGTCGACCTCGGCGGAATTTGAACTCACAACGTAACGCAGACGAAATACCGCTAAGCATTTCGCCCGGCGTGCTAACGTTTCTGCCAGCTCGCCGCCTTTTCAGGGTACTTATAACTCTACCAGCTTATTGCCTTAATAATAATGATAATAATAAAAATGAGTGCCTAATAATCGATATAGCAGTGCCAGATCAACATATCATCATGAAAGAAAGAGAAAAAGTTGATAAATATGGAGACCTGAAAATTGAGATCGCTAAGATGTGGCAGCTACGAGAGTCAAACATAAAGGTTATCCCTATATTCATTGGAGCATTGGGTTTAATACTACCCAATCTGATAAAAACATCTGGAAACTTGAGAGACACCCTAAATCTAAATGTATTGGAGAAGTCAGTATTACTTAGAACTGCATACATATTGCATAAAATACTGTCTGCCTGAGGTCCTTGTTGTGACTTGACAGACAGTACAACCCCCCCCCCCCCCGGTAGACACAATATCCTCAATCAACAACCTCACAATATTGTATACTGTGCGACGTCTATAATAATAATAATAATAATAATAGTAGTAATAATAATAATAATAATGATAATAATAATAATAATAATAATAAAAATAACAATAGCAATGACAATAATGATTTCTTTTAATTTGATTCCTCTACTGTTTAAATAATAATGAAGCGGGGGGGGAACGCTTTTTTTTTTTATATTGCTTCAAGGATAACAAATGAGAGGACATTAGAGGGACCAACTATGAAATGGTGGGGAGTGGGTGAAATAAGAGAGTTTCACATCAAGGGTGTTAAAAAAAAAAAGAAAAGCTGCTACTGAAAAACAACAACAAAAACGAGTATAAAAAGAAACATTTAATAATTATGGTAATAACACGTTTATAGAGGAATACAAAAGAGAATTTGTTTGACGGCTTAACCTAATAATATTCTAACACCACCCAAATGCTGTCTCATGAATTTCTGCTGTTGTTGTTGTGGTGGTGATTGTTACATCTACACCGTCAACCTAACGGAAACTGCAGCCAAATCTTCCTCAAATCACACCCTACAGACAACAACAAAAAAAATAATAATAATAATAAAAGACAAAAGGATGAATGCCTTGGCTAATGTTATGCTGGATACACACTCTTTTACTTGTTTCAGTCATTTGACTGTAGCCATGCTGGAGCACCACCTTTAGTCAAGCAAATCAACCCCAGGACTTCTTCTTTGTAAGCCTGGTACTTATTCTATCAGTCTCTTTTGTCGAACCACTAAGTTACGGGGACGTAAACACACCAGCATCGGTTGTCAAGTGATGGTGGGAGGAACAAACTCAGACACACAAACATATACACATACATACATATATATATACATATATATATATATATATATATATATATATATACACACACATATATACGATGGGCTTCTTTCAGTTTCTGTTTACCAAATCCACTCACAAGGCTTTGATCGGCCCGAGGCTATAGTAGAAGACACTTGCCTAAGGTGCCATGCAGTGGGACTGAACCCAAAACCATGTGGATGGTAAGTGAGCTACTTACCACACAGCCACTCCTGGCGTTTTTGGTAAAATATAAGTGATGGTTATGGCTGGAATGCCTTTTTATGGTGGGTCTCCTCAATCAGCATTGATCTCAGGCTTAACAACAACGAGGATATTGACCCTCTTGACTTTTATTCAACCTAAAGAGAAGTATGAGCAATTTAAAAAAGAAAAAAAAACAGATGGGTGCATACATTGCACTTTGCTGCAAAAGATGAAGATGCATGGCTTATCGATTTGGCTATTCAGCTCACGATCATAAGGTCATGAGTTCAATCTCTGGCAACACACTGTATCCTTAAGCAAGATACTTTATTTCACTTTACTCCAACCCACTCAACTGACAAAAGGGGCCAGCCTTGTCACATTCTGTGTCATGCTGAATCTCCCTAAGAACTACATTAAGGATGAGCATGTCTGTGGAGTACTTGCATTTTAATTTCATATAGGTGCAGGAGTGGCTGTATGGTAAGTATCTTGCTTACCAACCACATGGTTCTGGGTTCAGTCCCACTGCGTGGCAACTTGAGCAAGTGTTTTCTGCTATAGCCTCAAGTCGACCAAAGCCTTGTGAGTGGATTTGGTAGACAGAAACTGAAAGAAGCCCATCGTATATATGTATATATATGTATACATGTATGTGTGTCTGTGTTTATCCCCCACCCCAAACATCACTTGACAACCAATGCTGGTGTGTTTATGTCCCCCGTAACTTAGTGGTTCGGCAAAAGAGACCGCTAGAATAAGTACTAGGCTTACAAAGAATAAGTCCTGGGGTCGACTTGCTCAACTAAAGGCGGTGCTCCAGCATAGCCACAGTCAAATGACTGAAACAAGTTAAAAAGAAAAATGCTATTTGGTCGATCGGATCAACAGGAAACTTTGTCCCCATAACCAACAGCATCCCAGTTATGTATTTGTTATGTATATTTGTTGTTTGTTATGTATATGTTGTTGTTTATATACACATTGCTTTACGTCCATTGTTGGTGTTCCTTTTTGTTCTTTTAGGTGACTGGAAGATTTCTGTCCTGTACGATGAAGACCATATCAGTGGCAGCCCTTTCAACGTCAATGTCTTTGACCCTTCTCAAGTGGAGATATATGGCCTGGAAGGTGGCGCTGTTGGAAAAGAATTTAGTTTTAAAGGTAAATGCAGTTCTATATACAAAACAAGTGATGCTGTGACTACAATTCACCATACATCATCATCCACCCATCCCCCACACACACATACACCACCACCAAATTTCAGAATGCTTTTGAGACTTACCAAACAATTAGATTTCCATTTTATTACGGATAGGATGGGGTTGGGGGTAAATAGACAAGAAATTTCTCCCCCAAAATATTTTGGTTCCACTGAGAAAACTTAAAGATAGATGCAGGCATAGCTGTGTAGTAAGAAGTTTGCTTCCCAATCACATGGTTCCGAGTTCAGTCCCACTATGTGGCACCTAGGGTGAGTGTTTTCTACTGCACCCTCGGGTCAACCAAAGACTTGTGAGTAGATTCGGTAGATGGAAACTGAAAGAAGTCCATTATATATATATATATATATATATGTATATATATATACATATATATATATATATACACACACACACACATATATATATATACATACACATATATATACATATATATATACATATCATCATTATCATCGTTTAACGTCCATTTTCCATGCTAGCATGGGTTGGACGGTTCGACCGGGGATCTGGGAAGCCAGAAGCCTGCACCAGGCTCCAGTCTTATCTGGCAATGTTTCTACAGCTGGATGCCCTTCCTAACGCCAACCACTCCGTGAGTGTAGTGGGTGCTTTTTACGTGCCACCTGCACAGGTGCCAGGTGAGGCTGGCAACGGCCACGGTCGGATTGGTGTATTTTATGTGCCACCGGCACGGAAGCCAGTCGAGGCGGTGCTGGCATCGGCCACGAGTCGGATAGTGCTTTTTACGTACCACCAGACCAGGGATCCTGGCTGGTTCAATTCGATTTCGATTTCGCTTTCGCTTGCCCCAACATGTCTTCGCAAGCATGGGTGCTTGTCGTCGGATGAAGTTCTATATCGACTTCGCTTGCCTCAACAGGTCTTTGTGTCCAAGGGAGGAAAGGCATTCATAAGTGGGCTGGGCTCACTTGTCCTGCCTGGTCTTCTCACGTACAGAATATTTCCAAAGGTCTCGGTCGCTGGTCATTTCCTCAGTGAGGCCTAAAGTTCGAAGGTCGTGCTTCACCACCTCGTCCCAGGTTTTCCTGGGTCTACCTCTTCCACGGGTTCCCTCAACTGCTAGAGATTGGCACTTTCTCACACACCTATCTTCATCCATTCTTGCCACATGACCATACCAGCGCAATCGTCTCTCTTGCACACCACAACTGATGCTTCTTAGGTACAACATTTCTCTCAAGGTGCTAACGCTCTGTCGAGTATGTACACTGACATTACACATCCATCGGAGCAT
>NC_043015.1:19650671-19693171 GCF_006345805.1 Octopus sinensis
TAATAATTGGCTGAAAATTTATAAAAAAAAAGAAAATAGTTTTTATTTTGTTTTGTTTTTTTTAATGGTTTATTTTGCACCTGAAGTAAGAAAAGAATTTAATTCTTATGCTGCAATTAAGCAGGGAAATTAAAAAATACTTTTGTAAATTGGTTTTAAGGAAATCATTATCATATTGCAATGTTTTATTAATTTCTTGTTTATCAAAAGATAAAAAATAGAACAAAGACATGTAAGTAAAGTTTGTTTTATTTTGTAGAAAGTAAATCGGAAATACATTTTGACAATATACTCTGTGTGTGTGTGTGTGTGGTGTGTGTGTGTATACGTGAGTGTAGGCATTTGCATGTGTGTGTGTGTGTGCACATGTGCTACATGCAAGTGTGTGTGCACATTGCTGCATGCATATGTGTGTGTGCATGCACATGTGCTACATGCATGTGCTGCATGCATGTGTATGTACATGCATGCATGGAGTGTGTGTGTGTGCATGTGTGTGTACATGCATGCATCTGAAGTGTATGTGTGTACGTGCATGCATACATGTGGAGTGTGTTTGTGCGTGTGTGTGTGTGGAGTGTGTAAAAAAATACTAAAAAAATACATCAGCATGTAAAAATGTGAGTGTATAAAAATTTACGGATGTACAACGAATATAAACAGATGTATAAAGATATATATATATGTGTGTGTGTGTGTGTGTGTGTGTGTGTGTGTGTGTAAAAGTATATTGTGGTGTATGTGCATGTGTGTATATAGTTTTTACTGTTTTATAAAATGTTTCAACACTGCAGAATGACATTGTAATTGTGAGGTATTTATTTCCTCATATAAAACTTTATTCATTTTATTTTTCTCTGTATTAAGATTTTATAGTTTTAATCTTCCCAAATGTAATTTATGCTAAACACACACTCATAATCTATACCTGTCTACCTACGTATATAACATATATGTGTGTGTGTGAGACAGAGAGAGAAAGAGAGATAGTATCTATATATACTTGTAAATATGTATTTATGTGTATGTATATCCATGTGTGTGTGTGTGTATTTATATGTATATTTATATGTGTGCGCATGTGTATATATATATATATATATATATACGTTAAATAAAATAACATAACAAGGTCAAGGCAATTTGATATTCCTAGGACATTTATAAATAGAAAGGTGGTCTTACAGCTGTTTCAGGGAAATAAATGATTTCCTATCATCAGAGACAAGTTAAAAGAGCTTCAAAGAGTATTTTTATTTTCATATTTTCCTTTCATACTTCCTGCATTATATCTAATTTCTCGTACATCTCTCCCTCTCCAGAATAACTTCTAAAAAGATTAACTCTATTAATTCCTTCTATCGAAGCTCTTTTAACTCATCTCTGATGATAGGACATCATTTATTTCCCCGAAACAGCTGTAAGACCACCTTTCTATTCATATTCTATCCTAGGAATATCAAATTGCCTCAGCCTTGTTATTTTATTTTATTCAACATATACACACTCACACACAATGTGCCTTAGACTCCTCGTTCATGCTATTATTGAACTAGGAGTCAAACAGCCGTCCTTCCGTAGCACTTACATATAGCCTTACCTGCCTTTTGGGTCTTCTGGATGCCAAAACATCTCAGATTATATATATATATATATATAAAACAACCAATAATATGTATAAAGAAAATCATTTCTTTTTCAGATCACACCTTAAAAATCCAACAATTGTTTCAATTGCATTAACACTAAAAAATATACATCCTTGTTCAATTAAACTCTTCAAGTTCGTGCCCCAACATGGCCACATTCCAATGACTGAAACAAGCAAAAGATAACAGATTATTGTTGTTGTTCTACTTTCATTCTTCTTGACTTCACTGATTTATTATTCTAAGTTTTGCCTCATACTAAGATTCCCTTTCAATTTTCAGCTGATTACTCTCGTGCTGGCAAAGGGGATTTTGATTGTTCCATAACTCATGACGATCACCAGGTCCCTATTCATTCAGCTTCAATTGGAAATGCTAAACAGGAAGTAAAATTTGTCCCCCAGGGGGCAGGACTATACAAAATACGAGGCACATTCAGCAATGTCGAAATAAAAGGTATGTCAAAAAAAATTATATATTTAATTTTTAAAACATTTCTTTAACATGGCCATTACACACCTATATGCCTCGTGGTAAGACGTTTGTTTTCCAGCCTCATGGTTCTGGGTTCAGTCCCCCTGCATGGCACCTTGGGAAAGTGTCTTCTACTCTGTATAACATCAGGCCATATATATATATATATATATATACACATAATGGTATATATATATATATATACACATAATGGTATCTGGAATGTAGTTAAATTGTAACCTGACAAAGTGGCATCAGTAATTATCACCAAAATGCACATCAAGATGCAAAATTTGCAATGTGCATTGACTTGCAGCAGACATACTTGTAGGCACTGACATGGAAAGAGGAGATAAATTGTATAACACACACACACACACGCATAAAAATTTAAAGAGAAAAGTAAATGGAGAAATATTGATATCAGTCAATTGTTGTTCAACAATATTTCTCCATTTTCTGTTTTCTTTAAATTTTGATTCTTGATAAACTCAAGTTTATCTTTGTCTTTATCTATAATTTATGAGCATAATATGTTTACACATGTATGCCCATGGTTAAACATAGGTAATATAATGGGTACTTCTATCCCTTAGATGGTTATTTTAGCCTCTAACTTAGTTAACATATATTTATATTGAAAAAATTTGGAGTCAACAAGAAAGAGTACTGCTGGACATTTATTTTCAATCACTACAATTGTTTCTATGCAATGTAGTTCTCCAGTCATGCAGTTACTTGATTATTCGACTGCTCCTCTGCATTATGAGATCTAGTTGTGTTTCCTCAGGCGATATGTAAATATTGTCTCCATAAGTTTAAATTCTCAGGTTCAAGATCATCCTCTCTGTCTGTCATGGGTTGGGGTTTGTGAGAGCCACTGGGTTTATTGAAGGTGTGTTGTTGCTGAAGGACCATTGGCAAATTTGTCTTTGTATCTGGTCTGCAAGAGTCTTTATGTGAATTCATGTATTGAAACAAATTTTGTTGTGTCTGGGTAGAGTCATTATGCCAATATAATTTAACACACACACACACAGGTTCAATTCTATTCATTTATTAAATATCTGATTGTTGCTTCTTGCAACCTTTTCAATGACTATTGACTTAGTCCATTACATGTTTGTGTGTATGTGTGTGTGTTTTATCTGTTCTAGCATGGTTTCTACAGCTGATGCCTTTCCTAACACCAACCACATTACTTAAAGTTCTGGATGTTTTTTAAGTGGGACTGGCACTGAAGATTTTTACATGGCTCACAGACAGACAAAAACACACAAACATAAATATGAATGCATGCAATTACACACACACATATTTTTCATGTTCATTCTTTTTTTCTTTTCTTCGCTTTTTCCAGGTTCTCCGTATACTTTGGAAATAGTTGATACCGACATGGTCAGCGTAAGTGGTGCTGGTCTGGAACTCGTTCCCATCAACAAGACAGCCTCCTTCAACATTCTGACTAAAGGGGCAGGAGGTGGGGAGGTAAAAGTAAACATTAGTTGTAAGTATACTCAGCCCTTTATCTCCTCTGGTTTATTATTTAACCCTGCCAAATGTGAAGAAAAACAAAATATCCTGATATTCATGGTATACTGAACAACAACAATTACAACAACAAGATTTTATTATGAGTTCTTTTTTTTATTGAACTAGTTATAAATTGTTTGCACTAATTAACCTCAATATTACATTTCTGTTTTTGTTTTTCTGTGTGTATCTGCAACATATTTTGATAAAAAAAATTTTTTATCACCAACAAATTATATATATATATATCTTTTACTTGTTTCAGTCATTTGATTGTGGCCATGCTGGAGCACCGCCTTTTTAGTTGAGCAAGTCGACCCCAGGACTTATTCTTTGTAAGCCTAGTACTCATTCTATCGGTTTCTTTTGCCAAACCGCTAAGTTACATGGATGTAAACACACCAGCATTGGTTGTCAAGCGATGTTGGGGGAACAGACACACAAACATATACACGCACACATACATATATATATATATATACATATATATGATGGGCTTCTTTCAGTTTCCGTCTACTAAATCCACTCACAAGGTTTTGGTCGGCCTGAGGCTAAAGTAGAAGACACTTGCCCAAGGTGCCACGCAGTGGAACTGAATCTGGAACCATGTGATTCGTAAGCAAGCTACTTACCACACACCCACTCCTATATATATATATATATATATATATATATATATATATATTTAAAATAGAAATAACTTAGGGCAAATGGAGTGAGTTGGTATGGGCATGTTCTGAGGGTGGTGATTGTGTTTGAGGTAAATGAAGCGTGAAAGCAAGGTAAACCGAGGAAAAGGTGGAAGGGACAGGTAAAGGAGGAGATTGGGAGGGTTGGTTTGAAAAAGGAGGATACCCAAAACTGAGCAAGATGGTGTGAGGGCGGTTGCTATGGCGTTAAGGTAGATCTGGCCATCCCCATTAACAGGGACACAACCTGGATTTAAAACACTGGATGATATATATATACATATATAAATATATATATATATATACACATATATATATATATATATACACTTTTCTCATTTCATTCATGCAGCTGCAGTCATGCTGGAGCAGAAATATGTATATAATAGAAATGATGGGTTAGATACAGTTATTTACAAGAGGCTTACAGCTGTTCAGATTTGCATGGCATTTGGGTAGGTTCATGCAAAGGCAGGAATGAGTCTGATGTTTAGCGCCTATGGTGACAAATCCAGACATATTCCTGTCTTATTAGACCTCTTCAACAATGCAACTTTAAAATATATGATTATATATAGTCGTCTTTGTATCATACTTAACATATATACAATATTGCCAGGCAAGGCACTGTGGCATTCTACAAAAATATAGATATGGGTTAAAAACACTGTGTGTGTGCGTGTGCGTGTGCGTGCGAGCGTGCGTGCGTGCGCGCGTGCGTGCGTGCGAGAGAGAGAGAGAGAGTGTGTGTGTGT
Source organism: Octopus sinensis (assembly GCF_006345805.1). Taxonomy (NCBI): domain Eukaryota; kingdom Metazoa; phylum Mollusca; class Cephalopoda; order Octopoda; family Octopodidae; genus Octopus; species Octopus sinensis. The sequence goes on from NC_043015.1 coordinate 19,655,772, forward strand.
GTGTGCAATCTAATGAAGGTTAGTAGGCTGAAACTTCAAAGTCACTATCAGCTCTCTTCTTTGAAATATTTAACCCTTTAGTATTTAAACTGGTCATATCCAGCCAAAATATTCTGCCTGTTTTATGTTCAAACTGGCCAGATCTGGCCTCTCACACCAACCCTACAATATCGTCACTGAAATCTCAAAACTATGAGATAATGCTTGATTAATTCAATTATGTCCCATCAGAGTAATCTGAATGCTAAAGCTTAATTGACATGTACTCTACTGAAAGGTATTGAGTACTTCTTAGGATAAATTTTTAATTGTTTTATATATAACTTGACATTAGAAGAAACATTTATACACATGAAAGCTGCAAGCTAGCTGAGTCATTAGCATGCCAGGCAAAATGCTTAGTGACATTTCGTCCGTCTTCAGGTTCTGAGTTCAAATTCCACCGAGGGCAACTTTGCTTTTTATCCTTCCGGGATTGATTAAAACAAGTATCAGTTGAGGCCTGGGGGTTGATGTAATAAGTCTTACCCCATCCCCCAAAATTGCTGGTCTTGTGTCAAAATATGTTACCAATATATACACACAAGTACATATTTGTAGGCGTGATAAACGTGCAATTTCTACATCACAGCTTGGTCTTCAATGCAACGCCCTAAAAACATAACTTGATGGTGAGACATTATCACCAAATGTACATAGAAGAATTTATAATTATGTATCTTTAGTTTAGAAAAAGCAAAATTAATTTCCATATAAGAACTGGCATGGCTGTGTGGTTAAGAAGCTTGCTTTGTAGTCACATGGGTTTGGGAGTTCAATCCCACTCAATGGCACCTTGGCTGCCTTATGTCTTGTGAGTGAATTTGGTCACTGGAAACTGTGTGGAGGCCTATCTTGTATGTGTATGTGTGTTTGTGTTTGACACCACCACAATCCCACTCCGTCCACTTGACAACTGGTGTTGGTTTGTTTACATTTTTATATCTTAGCAGTATGGCAAATGAGACTGATAGAACAGGCCCCAGACTTTTTTTTTTAAAAAAACTAAATTCTGGGATTGATTTGTTTTTTAGACTAAAATTTTAAAAAAACCTTTAAGGCAGTGCCCCAGTATGGCCACAGTTCAATGACTGAAGCAAATAAAAGGTAAATGATAACCTCAAGAAACTGTTTAAATAAGTCATCATCGTCGCCACCGTTGTTGTTATTGTTGTTGTTGTCGGCATTGTTGTTGTCGTTGTTGTTTTATATTCATAACATGAATATCATACTTTTTTTTTCTTCCTTGGTTACATTTCTGCCAGAAGATGGCAATGGTGTTGGTTTAAAGTCATTTTTATTCATTTATAAAATTTTAGAATCTTTTGCTATTTCTACAACAACAACTACTACTGCTGCTGCTGCTACTACTACTATTGCTACTATTAGTATTATTACTACTATTGTTAATACTGTAAATGGGACTTAGAGGTAGTGTTACTAATGTTAGATTACGAAAATTGTTTATTAATACCATATAAGGTGTTGGCGGTCATGGTAACAAAACCCCCCAAAAAAAAATTTGATGAAATTAAAAAAGTCAATCAAAACAAGGTAGGTGGACATATTTAAATATCGTGGGTTGGTTATTTCTTTTTTCTCTTCTTCTTTTGCTCCTTTCTTCATTTTTTGTTTGATGGAAACCACTTTTTTCCTTTTTTCCCCCCATCCATTCTGAGACAATATCATAATCCAGAAAGGAAACCGTGATTAACAGTAATCTTACATAAATCATTATTACATCATTAATTAGATTATTGGATTTTGTTGGATAAATATCCAAAGAACAAAAAGATAATTGGATAATGGAATTCTAGGCACACTATCTAAATAACAAAGATGGAATGGTTATGGCATGGTTAGAATGTCTTTGACCATAGTTCTTTTCAACCAGGGCTAATTCATGCTTAGATAACTAATATTTAAATCTGATAACAGTTTGAAGATATTTAAGAGGTATTTGAACTTGTTAAAGGCTTTTCACGGTTTATCTTGAGAAAAAAATTCTCACTTGAGAAAAAAATAATGTAAAGTCCTATAGTCAGCTCAGAGCGCCCTATTGGACTGGTGGATACATATTTGTCAAACTGTTTGTTCTCAACAGCACCAGATACCAAAAAAAAGATAACTCTGAACTGACTGAAAAGCAAAGTTTTTCTTATAAAATTATTGACTGAAGGTACATATAACTGGTACTCGATCAGTTATGATGACAAGAGTTCCAGTTGATCCGATCAACCAAACAGCCTGCTCATGAAATTAACATGCAAGTGGCTGAGCACTCCACAGACACACGTACCCATAACGTAGTTCTCAGGGATTTTCAGCATAGCACAGAATGTGACATGGTTGGACCTTTGAATTACGGGTACAATCATCTTTGGCAACTGAATGGACTGGAGCAATAAAGTCTCTTGCTCAAGGAAACAATGTCCTGCTTCAAATCGAACTCATGGCCTTATGGTTTTGAGCCAAACGATAACCATTGTGCCACACACCTTCACCAAGGCCCATACTGGTTGCCGAGCCAGAATATCAATTTCTGAGTAGATGCGTAAAGCATCAACTTACAAATCAATATTCAACTTGTCTCGATTGCAGAAGAATGAAAACCAAATTCAATTTTGGCAGGATTTGAACTCAGATACCTACTCAACCACCTTATTTAATAAAAAAATATTTAGTTGTCAGATGAATGCCTTTTATTTTGTATTCAATCATCGTATGTCTAAAAAGAGGTAAAATTTATTTAAATTTCAAAATCAATAAACAAAAGTTATAGAAAAACAAATAGAGCTACAAAAAAAACATGAAATACCACAGTAAAAATATTTTAATTCAAATAATATTGGAAAAAATTAAAATAAATAGTGGTGGGCAGTGAATGACTTTATCTGATAACCTCATAAATTGGAAAGAAAAGACAAATTATTTCTGAGAAACCATTCACCATTCTTGAAGATTTGTGGAAGACATACTATTAATCACTGTTGGGGTTTGAAAAAATGCTTTAGGGGGCAAGGATTTGCACACCAAGTCACGTTACTGCAACTGCACGTCTAGTATTAGTGAAGAGGAGGAGAAGGAGAGTCTGGTCTTGAGAACCAGGAATATATTTCTGTGTTTACAGCATTCATTCATTAACAAGTACCCATACCATACATGTTGAGAACGTTCACACTCAAAGATGCACACATACACATGCACATACATTTGCACACAGGAATATTGTATCAAAAGATTACAGAGATGTCGACACCAAACAACAAGTGATAAAACTTTTGTGATACTAAGACTATGAGAAGTGTCCAGATACACATGTGTGTATACATATATATGCATATATGTGTGTATACACAAAACACATATGTACTTATACTGTTTGTACCTGAAGTTATATAACAAGAAAGTTCCTCTATCAAACCAGTATAACACTCTCTATCACACTTTTCTATCATGTTACACCCAACAAACACATCAAACTTTCTTGCTACTCTCCATTCCCCACTTCCTACAAAACCATTTCTCCTATCTACCTATACCACACCCTTAACTCTCATGCTCATTACTCTGCCTACCAAAGGAACACCATAAATTATATAAAATTATATAAAACCAAGGTAAATCATTCTGATGCAAACACGCACACACACATACATGTATACATATATATATATGTGTGTGTGTGTGTATGTATATGTATATATAAGTATGTATATATATGTACATACATATATATCTATATCTATACATATGTATATATATATATATATATATATATATATATATATATAATGTACTACATATATTTTGTATGTATATAAGAAATATAGTTTTGTAACAGTTGAATGGAACAGCACAAATCCTGGTAGAAAAGTGTGCAAGAAAATTTCAACATGGTGAATGCGATTGAGTTGTACTGAAAATGTTGCTGGTGAGTGTTGTAGCACTGTTTGTCTGTTTGGTGTAATTAATGTCAATCAATAGAAATTAATGTCAATCAATGGAGATTAATGTGACACAGCATGATTGAAGTGGTTAGTGTGATTTAGTGTGAATCATCAATGCAATTTAATGATTTTAATAGGGTCAATTTTGTATATATGGTTACTGTATTCTGCTAGACCAAAGTAAGAAAGTCCACTGAATATAATAATCTTTGGTGTGACCAATACTGTTAAGAGTCCTTGGCATGGCAGGGCAGGGTCAGTATTGCTGAGTGGGATCAACATGACTATCATGTGATTGTTGTGATGGATGTTGTATGGTCAGTGGTAAGTAGCTCATCCTCAGGATTGTGAGGTCAGTGTTAGAATATGCTGGTCAATGTGACTGAATATAATACAAGTGTTGGATCTTCTTTGAGATATTAGTGGAAAGGTCAGTTTGAATAAGAGAATGGTCAAAATTGATATGTAATGTGATTAGTTTAATCAATGCGGTTTATTAAAGATCAAATTAAGAGGTCATCTTTGATTTTCATTCTGGATAAAATGAAATACCAGTTATGTACTGGGGTCAATATAATTGACCATACTCTCATCAAAATGTGTGATTTTTTTTTTCTTTCTCTGTTGAGGTTCATATAGGTAGGTTGCAATTTGGAATAAGGAAATCAAGCTTTTGGTGGTCTGTTGCTAAGTTCCATTGGCAAGGGCTGGCCAAGATGAGCAAAGGTTACAGTCACTGTAATAAATAGTTAGAGAAAAGCAAGAGTTTCCTCTTGAATTGCTTTCAGACTCAATCAGTGAATCATTTGATGCCCAACCAATGAGCTTATGCCTACAAGAACATAGTTACCATTGGTTACAGCATGGGGGTTTGATTGAGGTTTTGGTAATTAACATATTGTGGTTTATTGGGGACAACAATTCAGGGTCATGTGTTGTCAGTATATAATTCAGTGGAAAGAAACCTAGTCAAAACGATAAGTTTTGGGTAACTTTTTGGTAAATTGTTATTTTGACTATGATGGAATATTTCTGTTAAATGTAATAAGAACGACCAATATAGTTTCAATATTTACATTATTTACATTTGATAGATATTTCTCCTCATCTTGTTTGTTGTTAACACAACATTTCAGCTGATATACTCTCCATCCTTCATCAGGTGTCTTGGGAAAATTTCAAACCTGGGTTCTCATTCTTAAGGTATTTTTTGATGTTGTTGTTGTTATTATTATTATTATTTTATTATTATTATTATTATTATTATTATTTTATTATTATTATTTTTATTTTTATTATTATTATTATTATTATTATTATTATTCAGGTCACTGCCTGGAATCGAACTTGGAATCTTAGGGTTAGTAGCTCGCGCTCTAACCTCAAGATTCAGAGTTCGATTCCAGGCAGTGACCTGAATAATAATAATATCAAAAAATACCTTAGGAACAAGAACCCAGGTTCAAAATTTCCCCAAGACACCTGATGAAGGCTGGGGGGTATATCAGTCGAAACATTGTGTTAACAACAAACAAGATGAGGACAAATATCCATCAAATGTAAATAATGTACATAATTCCTCATCTCTTAAATATAGAACTGAAGTTTCAGTAGTATTGGAATTAACAGGTTTGATGTGGTCAGTTCTACAGATTTAACTGACCACTGGAACTGGTGTAAGTAATATGATTATGATAGACAGAACCAGTTCTGGCTAGTCTAACTTGAGAATTGTGATCAAGACAAGGCATAATCAAAGTGGTCAACTTCAACTGAAGTGCTTTCAGATCAACCCTTACACCTGGAAAATGCAAGAACAAAGCTGTCCTGCCTGGCATAGCTACACCAACAGAGGTACTAACAGAACAGGATTGCAGGAACAAAACGTGAGCTGTGAAAGTCCAGAGTTAACTCCTTGCCTTCATTCCTGCTCTCATAAATGAGAATACTAAAAATGAACCTGACTGCTCTCAAAAATTAAGTAAAAAAAAAACAGGAAAAATAATCCAGAATCTTTGTCTGGTACTGGATTGATTCCAAAATCTAATCAGTTTGTTCCAGTCACAAGGCCAAACATCTCTGAAAGTTTCATGCAAATCTATTCAGTGGTTCTTGAGGTATCTTGTCCACAGATAAACAAATATGATTGAAAACAATATCTCGGCCTTCACTAAAGCAGAGGTAATAATAAACATTAAACACCATTTTGGCATTCTTGAGATTTGGTAGCTGAATGTCTCTTCTTTAACACAACCCAGAAAATCAAATTGAAATGATAGACTAATCTATTCTAAAATTCACCTGAGATTTGAAACCTGTGCATTGAACTTAGTCATGAAGATTATGCTTCAGGCAAGTTTGAGAGCAATTTGTATTCCACTAGGAGTATGGCTGACCTCAAAAACACTGCTCTATTGGAACCAATAATTACTGGTTTTGTAATTGAGTAAGCTTCTCTCAAAAACGTTTTTGCCAATTTCTAAATAATTGGAAGGAAAAAATTTTTGAATTTTTTTTTCAACAATTTTTAATTATTTTGATAAACATACCTAAGACTTCCTGTTTTAAAATGATTTTAATTAAAACCTATCAAAATTTGATAATTCATGTCCCAAACACCAACTTAATAATGACAGTTATTTTGCTAAATTCATTGAAACAAAAGCAGTTTTTTTTTCTACACGAATATGGTAAGGAAACGGTTAAAATACACATTGCACTGACAATTACAAGTAAATATTATTTTATTGCTCTTCAAATGATGAATAGCAATGTCAGCTCAGTCATCGTTCGAATTCAGGAAGTAAAGGGATGTTACTTAATACCATAAAATATTGTTTGTGACTCCTGTTTCCTATAATCAACAGTTGAATAAAAATTTCTGGTAAACAACTTGTGTAGAGAGAATCCATTGAAAGTTAAAATAAACTGACCCCCTAATATAGAATTTCCTGGTTTTGTATTTGAGTCAAAATAGTTTTTGCCTTTTCAAGTTGACATCTGAAAAGCAATTTTGTGTCAGATATGATGACCTATTTCTGTTCTTTCTGATAAATGTTAATACAAAGAAAAATCAACATGAATAGGTTGTCTGATCTCATATACACATACACACTGATTCATCAATTTCACGGCGATTTCCTATGGTGGGTAGAGGGGAAGGGGGCTAAACTTGCTGACTAATTGTATTACTTATAATTGTATAATTTTGGAGATGTTAGTTTCTAGGCAAATGTTTTGATCAAAGACTGTGAGTTGAAAGAAAAACAATCACAGCATAGAAGATGCATCTGAGCCATGCAAAAACACACAAAGAATATTAACTTCACTTAAACATTTATTATTTGGTGTCAAAATGTTGTCCCACCATATGCGGCCTGGTCACTGATGCTGCTAATGTGTGTCGTCCATGTACTTGGAATAATCAATGCTACACTATATATTAGTCTACCAAGGTTTAGTGTGTGAGACCATCATATAATTACGTGAGCATATTTTACAGTTGCTGCTATAATTATTGTAATTCCAACTGGAATTAAATTATTTAAATGACTAGCAACTATCTATGGATAAAATAATAAATATTCTTCCAATATTTATCATCATCATTGTTTAATATCTGTTTTCCATGCTGGAAAGCCAGGAGACTGCACCAGGCTCCCATCTGATCTGGCAGTGATTTTACAGTTGGATGCCCTTCCTAACACCAACCACTCCAAGAGTGTAGTGGGTGCTTTTACGTGCCACCAGCACTGGAGCCAGAGGGGGCTAGCATCGACCATGTTTGGATGGTGCTTTTACATACCACCAGCACAGGAGCCAGTCAAAGCAGCCCTGGCATCAGCCACATTCAGATGATGCTTTTTACGTTCCACCGGCACAGGAGCCAGTTAGGGCAAGGGGGCTGGCATCAGCCACATGTGGATGGTGCTTTTTACGTGTCACCAGCATGGGGAACCAGACAGGTGGCACTGGCATCAGCCACAACTACAATTTCCATTTGATTGTGGTTTGATTTGATTTGATTTTGATGTTGATGTACTTGACTCGATAGGTCTCCTCAAGCATGGCATGCTGCCCTACAATCCAAGGTACTTTTTGAGTGAGTTGGCTATGTGACATGGGTGTAGGCTACAGTTATAATTGTATAACTTATATCAAAAACTCACACATTGACTTATCAAATTTACTGTGAGTTTCTAGCAAGGGGAAAAAAATACTAAAACTGTTTAACTGTAAATAAAATCTGTAAATATTAAATACATTTTTGAATTAATTGTTCAAATTTTAGTGTAAACAGTTATTATAGACAATATAAGCATCAGTTTGTGCAAGAAAAAATCAACAGACCCACAAATAGAACTGAATAAAACCATGTATTTATCATTTGGTGGACGACTTTGATCTGTGTTAACACTTAGATTTGTCATGAGATCTAGGGCTCACAAGGTTAAAGTGTAACCCAGTTTTTATGATGTATGAATAAAGATTACGACACTCCCTCCTGAGGGAACAGCAAACAAGGTATATTAGTTTGATGTTCAGAAAGGAATGAGGAGACAAAAACAGAGAGGACAAAAGAATAGAAATATATGTTTATATAAAACACTGAAAGTACAAGGAAGCTTGATATTATGCAAAGATGATGTCTATGGAAGATAATTTCTCTTGCTATTTTTTGAAAACCAATTGTTTTTTCAATGTATCTAAACTAAGGTGATTCTTTAAAAAAAAATTAATTTAATTGAAAATATTCCACTGATATCTGATCTCCAAAACTTTTGATTTCTTTTTCACAATGGTAAAAATAAATTTCAGATTGAATATCAGAAATCCAAAAAGAAATCAGAAAAATGTTTTGATTTTATATAAGAACAAGTCATCTGAAGAATACAATTGAAATAATCATCAAATTTTTTTCTTACAGCACAGATATAATAGTATTATTAATTTGTATCAAGCAACCCCTCGGTTCTTTGATACAAACTTAGTGTTTTAACACCTGGTCTAAATTGAAACCATTCATTGAAATTTCATGTTAATTTCTGTTATAAACATTAGCCTAATAATGACAGTTATTTTATTGAATTCTTCGTTATATTTTTTTAATTGATTGAAACAATAGCCGTGTGTTTCACCAGGAATGTGGTTATAAAAGGGCTAATGTCTGTGGACTGTAACATGAATACAAAACCCTTGAACTCGAGATGGAAAACATTTTTTTGTGACAATTTTTATTGTATCTTGTGAGGATTATTTTGCCATTAAAAACAAGAACACTTGTTCTTTTTCATTTCTTTTTAATATTATTATTTAATATTATTGTTCACTTAGTAAACTAATTAGATTCAACCTAATAATTCATTGATTTGTCAGGATCTTTTCCCCATCATTCATAACCTCATCAAAGATGTACCATTGTTGCTCCAGGACAAACCAGATGATTGACTGACTGATCAAATGATTAGTCAAGCTATTGTTTAGTTAACTAGTTGACTAATAATAATAATTTAAAGAAGTGAAAGAGAACCAGTGCATGTGTTTCTATTAGCAAGATGACCATCCCAAGATATGTTTTTTTTTGTTGTTTTTTTTGCAGCATATGATTTCACATCAAAAATCTTTTAAAACAAACACACAAAAGAAAACAAAAATTTATTTTTACTATTCAAATTCTTATAATACATATTTAGCAATTGAATTCCATTTATTAACAGACTTTATTCTTCCTTTTATTATTTTCATATGTTTCTTTTAACATTTTATTAAAATATCAAAATTCTACCGAGGTTATAAAATTGCATGCAAACTATTTTGATATTATCAAAATACATCCAAATTGCTTTAATTCTTGAAGTAACAAACAAACACAGCAATTCTTATTATTTGATCCCCTGGGGTCCTGCAACTATGGTGTTTCACTGACATTTTTACATGTTTTTATGACTTAAACACTGAAGAGTTCATTCAAGGTAAGCTACTTACTTATATTTTCTAATAATTTTTTTTAAACCTCATTAAACTATTTCCTCTAATTAAATCTCTTTTCAACTTAATTTTTTCCTTTTCTATATACATTTGTTTTTTTCTCTTCTTTATTATTCTTAGCATCAGCTTCTTCTTTTTCTAACTGAAAGCATTAAAAAGCAGTTAAACTTTTAATTCAGTTTTGAAATATAAATTTACTTTTCCTTTATATATACATTTTTTTAAAATTTAACTTATTCTCAGTTTCTTGGAAACTGGATTGGAATCTAAAATTATTTCCTTTTCTTAGAATTAACAACAGCAAAAGTTCAAATATGGTTGATAGTTTTATAAACTTAATGGGTCATAAAAGCACCCCCTGTAAACTATATCTTCATAACAAGTATTTAGGCTGTTCCACTTTGGTGGCAACATATAACATATATGAAGGGCTCAAGTGATAAACACAAAGTTCTACTAAAAACGCCAAAAGAATTATTGGTTTTGGTGGAATATATATTTCTGTGGTGTGTGTGTGTGTGTGTGTGTGTGAGAATGTTACTCTGAGGTTTGGTTATGTTATTCACCTCCCACACTCTTTGTTCTGTACAATAATTTTCCTTTCTACTCTAGGCACAAGGCCCAGGATTTTGGGGGAGGAAGCCACACAATTAGATCAAACTCAATATGCAACCGGTATTTAATTTATTGATCCCCCAAAAGGATGAAAGGCAAAGTTGACCTCAGCAGAATTTGAACTCAGAACATAAAGACAGACAAAATACTGTTAAGCATTTCGACCGGCATGCTAATGTTTCTGCCAGCTCGCCGCCTTAAAGAATCTTTTCTACTCTAAGCACAAGGCCTGAAATTTTTGAGGAGGGAGCCAATCGATTAGATCGACCCCAGTATGCAACTGGTACTTAATTTATCGCCCCCCGCCCACCAATGGATGAAAGACAAAGTCGACCTTGGCAGAATTTGAAGTCAGAACAAAAATACAGACAAAATAATTCTAAGCATTTCGCCCGGCTCTGCCAGCTCGCTGCCTTTCTGTACAATAACAACTCCCTTCCAGACATACATCAATCTCTGGGCCATGGATATGCTATCACCCTCCTCTGTCTTTTCTTAACCCTTATGCAGTGACCCCTACTCCTCACATCTACTTGTCCTCACACTGTTTCCACTCAGACATTCCCAACTTGATTGTCCTTCCTCTCCTCGTCACCCATATTGTCTCCTTCCTCTTTAGGCCTTGCACTAACCTCATCACCCATTCCTTCCTCTCAAGAATGTCATCCCACTGGAATCCATTCCTTGCCAAGGCTTTTTCTACAACAATTCAAGATGACCATTAATAACATCAGTCTCAGAAGATCTCCAAAGGCATTGGTCCTTCCAGACCAAACCAGTCAAAAATATTTATTGCATTAGTTAGACATATATTGTGTTTGTGTGTATGGATTAGTGGTTAGTGTATTTGGTTCATGATTATAAGTCAAGGTTTCAAATGCTGAACAAGACAGTACATTGTGTCCTTAAGCAAGGCACTTCATTTCATGTTGTTTCATTCTTAGCTGAAATTGAATGTGTCCTAGTCTGCTGTTGGTACAGCTCACACTCTCCCCCTCTCTCCCCCTCTCTCCCCCTCTCTCCCCCTCTCTCCCCCTCTCTCCCTCTCTCTCCCTCTCCACCTCCCTCTCTCTCATATACTTGATCTTTCACCAAGTCATGGGTAAGGATGTTGAGAGGTCGTCTATATCTATTTGTGATTAAAACAGTGTTGTACACACAAACTCCCAGGTCATACTTACCGTGAGTGATAGCTAAGCTTGTGTGTGTGTGTATATATATATATATATAAAACCATTTTATGTCCACTTTCCATGCTGGTATGGGCTGAATGCTTCAGCAGGAACTAGCAAGCGAGAGGACTGTACCAAACAGCAAAGTTTGCATTGACATGGTTTCTGTGGTTGGGTCCCACTGGCATAGCTAGAGTGTGTGCTGTCTGGTGTTGCCTTTCCGTTTGCCACCCCATCAAAAACACCTACTGCTTACAGAAGCCCCAAAAGTGTTGTGCATGGTTGAGGTCACCAAGTACTTTACAAGAAATGAGGGACTTGTAGCACTGAGGGAAATGGCTTTGTTCTGGGTGATGAGAAGTTAATGTATGATAGACAAACAGGAAAAGGTGTCTCCCAGAGGAAGGGGGTGATACATGATTACCCCAGTTGGAAAAGGGAGAAAATGTTGGTGAAGATGTGTCAAGGCATAGCCCCAAGCTAGGAGGAGGTGAATATAAGTGGGATGGGGGTTAGACAGGGTGAATGATGAGATAGGCAGGATCATGGGAATGTAGAAAGGTGGCAGATGGAAGGAGGGATCACTATAGAAATATTAACATAGTCACAGGAGTGGCTGTGTAGTAAGAAGCTTGCTTACCAACCACATGGTCCTGGGTTCAGTCCCACCGTGTGGAACCTTGAGCAAGTGTTTTCTACTAAAGCCTCAGGTAGATCGAAGCCTTGTGAGTGGATTTGGTAGACAGAAACTGAAAGAAGCCTGTCATGTGTGTGTGTGTGTATATATATATGTGTGTATTATGTTTGTATGTGTTTGTCCTGCTGGTGTGTTTACGTCCCCAGAACTTAGCAGTTTGGCAAAAGAGTCCGATAGAATAAGTATTTGGCTTACAAAGAATAGGTTCTAGGGTCGATTTGCTTGACTAAAGGTGGTGCTCTAGCATGGCTACATTCAAATGACTGAAATGAGTAAAAGAATAAAGAATAACACTAGACTGACAAATACTCACATGACACTATAAAGAGTTGTGTTGGAGTATTGACAATGGTATTAAATAAGATTTATCTACAATTCTTCAAATCAAATCCTTCTTGTCTTTTGTCTTTCTTTTGTTTCTTTCTGAATAAACAAACCATTTTATAGTCTCTTGAAATTGATGCTGTTATCAGAAATTTGAATTAACTGAAAATCTTGAAGGTCAAAAAATAAATGGTAAAGCTCATCGAGAATGGAATAAGAAAAAAAAAACCAGCATAGTTTACGGAGCTAGCAGCAACAGAATGCAGTAGTACAAGAGATGTCATTTAGAGGGGAAGGGTGGAAATAAGCATATATATTAGTCAAAGTTGTTATATATTTATTTTTCCAATTGTGATTTTTTTATTCTTTGACAGCTCCATCAAAATTAAAGGTACCTCTAACTTTGCAGCAACCAGAAAGTGGCCGCCATATTGTTAAGTTTATTCCCAAACAAACAGGTAAAGGCTATGCAACTTTACTTCAGTATTTTTCTTCTAACGAGAAGAAAATAAAATACTGCTTAACATGAAATGAAAAACATTTCTTATATTCTATATTTGGTACTTCCCTACTATCAATAACAAATCTTTTATTTACTAAACAATTGGTTATTAAACTAATACACAAATGAGACGAGTGGAATAGTTAGTTGGTGGAATTTGGAATAGCTATCACTATACAGTTCTATATTTAAGAGATGAGGAATTATTTACATTATTTACATTTGACAGATATTTATCCTGATCTTGTTTGCTATTAACACAATGTTTCAGCTGATATACCCTCCAGCCTTCATTAGATGTCTTGGGAAAATTTTGAACTTGGGTTCTCATTCCTAAGGTGTTTTTCAGTGTTGTTATTATTATTATCATTATTATTATTCAGATCACTGCTTGGAGTTCCAAGTTTGATTCCAAGCAGTGACCTGAATAATAATAATAATAATAATAATAATAATAATAATAATAATAATAATAATAATAGGTGCAGGAGTGGCTGTGTGTTAAGTAGCTTGCTTACCAACCACATGGTTCCGGGTTCAGTCCCACTGCATGGCACCTTGGAAGTGTCTTCTACTATAGCCTCGGGTTGACCAAAGCCTTGTGAGTGGATTCGGTAGACAGAAACTGAAAGAAACCCATCGTATATGTCTGTGTTTGTCCCCCCTCCAACATCGCTTGTCAACCGATGCTGGTGTGTTTACATCCCTGTAATTTTGCGGTTCAGCAAAAAAGACCGATAGAATAAGTACTATGCTTACAAAGAATAAGTGCTGGGGTCGATTTCCTTGACTAAAGGCAGTGCTCCAGCATGGCCACAGTCAAATGACTGAAACAAGTAAAAGAGTAAAGAGTATAATAACATCAAAAAATACCTTAAGAATGAGAACCCAGGTTCGAAATTTCCCCAAGATACCTGATGCAGGCTGGAGGGTATATCAGCTGAAACATTGTTAACAGCAAACAAGATGAGGACAAATATCCGTCAAATGTAAATTAAGCAATCACTATCTCAGAGAGGAATGTACTAGTAAAAGTTTACTGGAAAATGATGCAAAATTTGAAGGCAAAAATATAAAAAAGTTTAATGTTTTGGACAGAAAATTCTTTCTCAGGAGGAAACAACCCCTGCCTTTTTGCTTCAGCATGAGGTAAGTGTTAGCTCTTCCAAAAGTTCACCTCTCAACTATTACATCAGTCTCTCCAGTATAACAGTTTATTTACAAATCCTTTAGTAAATTTTTTTTTGAAATTGTCTGTCAGTAATAGGAAAGTACCATTTATATATTTGTTTTTGTGTGTGATATTTGTTTTAGTCTTGCATTTGTTTGATGTTCATCACCACCAGGTATTCTCACCTTTATCTCATCGCCCACCTCTACCTTTGTCTATGTCTAATATTGCCAGTCACTTGCCCTCCCCTCCAAGTGCACCCAAGTAACCCTGCTATTTTTAAACGGCAACCCTTGCCTTTGACCAACTCTACTATTACCAATCCTTCTCCACCACCACCACTACCACCACACATCCCTACTTTCTTCCCCTCCTAGATTTGTTCCCTCCACCCTCCCTCCCATTCTGGTCCTTCTAATGCCATTGTTCTCTCATTCTTTTTCTCTCCAATTCTCCTCTTAATTCATCTCAGCAAATAGGCACTACCTTCTAATTTATTGAATACCCTAAACCCATTTATTTACATCTCTATTCCCTATCTCCCAAATACCCATTTCGGGCTTATCTGTCATTGTTGCTTCCTCTCTGTTCCAGTGGGGCACAGGCTCCTGATAGGGCCTTCTATTTCCATGTTGGATAGAAGCCAGACTAGTATGGACCCCTTCTCAGAGGTAAGGCTTGCACAGGGCCAACACTCCTACCTAGAAAAAAAAAGTTACAAAAACAGCAATAACAATGGAAAACCAACAAAACCTGTGAGAGAAAGGCTTTTCCTTCAGGGAAACAGTTTGGTTTTAACCTGGAACTCACAAGGGAGGCAGAAGAGAGGCTTCCCTAAAAATAATTGAAGGTAGGATACTGGGGTAAAGCTGAAAAAGTAGGGATATAATTAGAGAGAAGCAAGAAAGACAATCCAGAAACAGGGACAATGAATCCACGAACATTGAGGATCCATGTTCCGTTGGAAGAGAAAAGCTTAAGTAAACATGTCCAAGGGCACTCGTACTCTACAACCTCATCATTATCATTTAACGTCTGCTTTCCATGCTGGCATGGGTTAGACAGTTTGACTGGAATGGATAAACTGAAGAATTGCACCAGGTTGCAGTCTGATTTTGGTTTGGTTTTACATTTGGATGCCATTTCTTATTTCTTTACTGCCCACAAGAGGCTGCACACAGAGGGGACAAACACGGACAGACAAACAGATTAAGTCGATTATATCGACCCCAGTGTGTAACTAGTACTTATTTAATCAACCCCGAAAGGATGAAAGGCAAAGTTGACCTCAACGGAATGGGAACTCAGAACATACCAGCAGACGAAATACCACTAAGCATTTCGCCTGGCGTACTAACGTTTTTGCCAGATTGGATGCCGTTTCTAATGCCAAATACTCTGAGAGTGTAGGAGGTGCCTTTTATGTGTCGTCTACACAGGTGTTCTTACATGTCACTAGCACGGGGGGGCTTTTATGTGTCGCCAACATGGATGCTCCTACCTGTCACCACCACTAGACACAATTATGATTTCACTTGGCTTGATAAGACTTCTCAAGCACAGTACGACACCAAAGATCGCAATCATTTGTCATCGCTTCCATCAGATCCAACATTTGAAGATCAGGCTTCTCCACCTCATCCCCTGTCTTCCTGGCTCTACCTCTTCCACAGATTCCCTCCACAGTTCAAGATCGGCACTTCTTGACACAGCTGTCCTCATCCACACACACTTTGTACAGTGGTATTCATCCATTGCTCATAATTTATTACATTTTTGTTTATATTATTTTCATTATAGTTTCGTACTTTTATTTTGAAACTCATTCTTTATTTCTAGTTTGTTTTTTAAAATCATTTTTGGTAAATATTTATTTTTTTATTATTTTTTACTTGATTCATTTCAGGTGACTATATCATAAATGTGACCAACCAGGTTGGCCATGTAAAAGGTAGCCCATTTATAAGTAAAGCTTATGATGCCAGCAAGGTTAAAGTTAGAAACATGCCACCATTTTGTAAACCAGACAAGTTAGTCGAATTCAAAAGTAAGTCCAATTTCAAAATACCTTTGTTCTTTATTTAAATATAGATGTTTGAGTATTTAGAAGAAATATATTAACTGATTGAATATTTATAAAGTATTTAATTTACAATATTTATAATACAATATTCAGATAGAAACCTATTTTTATATAATCGTTAATTGTTATTTACAAACTCCTGATTTATCTTTATCACCATTGTTTAATCTTTCCATGCTGGCATGGGTTTGCCAGACAGAAGACTGCACCAGACTCCTATGTCTGTTTTGGCATGGCTTTTACAGCTGGATGCCCTTCATATCACTCACCACTCCAGAGATTAGACTTAGCGCTTTTTACGTGGCACCAGCACAGGCGAGGTCAAAATAAGCAACAGGATATCAAGTAGTAATACAGTACAGCTGTTTCAAGCAGCTCCATTTAATTGAACAAATAATCATTACATTAATTTAAATGCAGTGCCATCTTCAGATGCACAAATAAATAAATGGAATTTTAACAGGTAGAACACATTAATATAATTTTTCTTAAATATTTTAAGAGTAAGAAGATGGAAGAAATTCATGTTGTCGCTATTGTAGCTAGGAATAGACTACAACTTCTAAGAATCGCATGGTGCATAGTGGGGTCATAGGGTTGTAACGGTTGTAATTCATTTCTAATTCATTTATCTCTTTACATACATACATACATACATACATACTAGTTACCTGTCTCTAAACTGCACTCTGTCAGTTGCTATGATGAGAGTTCCAATCAACAGAACAGCATGCTCGTGAAATTAATTTTCAAATGGCTGAGTATTCCACAAATACATGTACCTTAACGTAGTTCTCAGAGATTCAGTATGACACAGAATGTGACTAGACTGGCCCCTTTTGAATTACAGATACAACTCATTTTTGCCAGCTGACTGGACTAGAGTAATGTGTAATGAAGTGTCTTGCTCAAGGATATAACACATCACTGGGAATTAAATTCATGACCTCATAATTGTGAGCCAAATACTCTAAACACTTGGCCACATGTCTACACCTTCTGCTTGCACTCACACACACACACACACACACATATATATGTATTTATATATGTATCTTTTTTTGTAGTTGATGCTTCCGACGCTGGTCAAGGAAATCTAGAGATTGAACTCAATGGCAAACGTGATGATTGTAATATACAAAATCTTGGCAATCAGAATTTTGCAGCTTCTTTCAAACCAGCGAATCAGCCAGTTCAAACAGTCAAGATGTTCTTCAATAAGGAACATGTTGAAGGTAAGATTCGGTAAATTTAAACCAATAAATTCACATTGATCTTCAACTAGTCACAGGAGTGGCTGTGTGGTAAGTAGCTTGCTTACCAACCACATGGTTCTGGGTTCAGTCCCACTGTGTGGCACCTTGGGCAAGTGTTTTCTTCTATAGCCTCGGGCCGACTAAAATCTTGTGAGTGGATTTGGTAGACGGAAACTGAAAGAAGCCCGTCGTATATATGTATATATATATATATATGTATGTGTGTGTATATGTTTGTGTATCTGTGTTTGTCCCCCCCAAAATCGCTTGACAACTGATGCTGATGTGTTTACATCCCTATGACTTAGAAGTTCGGCAAAAGAGACCAATAGAATAAGTACTAGGTTTACACAGAAGAAGTCCTGGGGTCAATTTGCTTGACTAAAGGCGGTGCTCCAGTATAGGCACAGTCAAAAAAGAGAGAATCCAATCAATAGAACATTGATTCAATCAGTCAAAAAGTTCACAATTCATGCTTTTCTGCTGTCGCAACATATTATATGGCGGCGAGCTGGCAGAATCGTTAGCACGCCGGGCGAAATGATTAGTGGTATTTCGTTTGCCACTATGTTCCAAGTTCAAATTCAGCCAAGCTCGACTTTGCTTTCATCCTTTCAGGGTCGATTAAATAAGTACCAGTTATGCACTGGGGATTGATGTAATCGACTTAATCCTTTTGTATGTTCTTGTTTGTCCCCTCTGTGTTTAGCCCCCTGTGGGCAATAAAGAAATAAATATATTGTAGTTGTTGTTATTGTATTGTTATTGTGAAGGCACATGGCTTAGTGGTTAGGGTATTCAGTTCATGATCGCAAGGTCGTGAGTTCAATTCCCAGCGATGCATTGTATCCTTCAGCAAGATGCTTTATTTCACGATGCTCCAGTTTGCTCAGCTGGCAAAAATCAGTTGTACCTGTAATTCAAAAGGGGCCAGCCTTGTCAATCCTCTGTCACGTTGAATTTCCCAGTGGACTACGTTAAGGGTACGCATGTCTGTGGAGTACTCAGCCGCTTGTACGTTAATTTCACAAGCAAGCTGTTCCATTGATCAGATAAACTGGGACCATCATCATGACCAACGGAGTGCCAATTATATATTGTTGTTGTTATATACATTAAGGGTAGCAAGCTGGCAGAATTATTGTAGGTTCAAATTCCGCTGGGAGTCAGCTTTACATTTTATCCTTTTGAGGTTGATAAAATAAGAACCAGTTGCATACTGGGGTTAATGTAATCAACTACTCACCCCCACTCCCCCATAATTTCAAACCTGCCTATTAATTAGAAAATTATTATTTTTAAATCTCACAACATGAGATATTCAGCAACAGTACTTTGTAGTAAAGATTATTTGCCAACATAACATGGCAGTCCTGATTTAGGACAAATGTTGCTGTAATTTAGCCCTAGGAGGCATCATCCCCAGCTGGCTATACGACATGATCTGTATACTTATATTCATCCTAAACCAGTACTGCCATGTTTTGTTGGCAAACAATCTTTTCTACTTCTGCCTATTGTAGAAAGAGCTGGCAGAATTGTTAGCGTACTGAACATAATGCATAGCAGTATTTTGTCTGTCTTTGTGTTTTGAGATCAAATTCTGCCAAAGTTGACTTTGAACTCCATCTTTCTGGGATCAACAAAATAAGCATCAGTTGAATGCTAGAGTCAATATAATTGATTAACTTTGAGATTTTGAAAATGTGATTGTTTTAATTTTAGAATGACATTGTGGAGTAGGTGCAAGAGGCCAGATCTGACTGGTTTAACTACAAAATAGGTAGAATACTTGGGCATGATATGGCCTTTTTAAATGCTAAATGGTTTACTTTCAATCAAGTACCAGGGTCAGTGTAATTAACGAACCTCTTTCCCTAAAAACAACTGACCTTCTGTCTAAATCAAAAACGTTATTCACACACAACGCCATGTTGTGAGTTCAAATCTTGTCAAGGTCAGCTTGGCCTTTCTTCCTTTTGGAGTCAATGAAATAAAGGGCCACCAAGTATTGAGGTTAATGTAATTGACTGGTCCCTTCCTCCCCACCAAATTGGTGGATCTGTGCCAAAATTCGAAACAATTATTACATGCCAGTATATTTAGACAAGACAGTGACTTAGTGGTTAGGTATGTTGCATTCATTACTATGAGATCATGGTTTCAATTCCCAAACCAGATGTACATTTGTATTCTTGAACAAGACACTTCATTTCATATTGCTGCAGTCCACTCAGCTGTAAATGAGTACACCCTGCAATGGATTAGCCTTCCAATCAGGGAGAATGCCGAACTGCTTCCCTAGCCAGTGGGGTGGCAGCATTCAAAAACTAAAACAAAATGATGCAAAGTGCATTGTGACTAGTGATGTATAACATCTGATAGTCTGGTTGATCATGTGATAGCCAGACTAGTCTTATCTTGGTTGTTACAGTCACAATGTTTTAACCATTGTACTCTTCAGTTTTCTTCAGATCTGTCTTTAATCTTTCATTTGTTTCAGTTGCTGGGCTACGGCCATGCTGGAGCACTGCTTTGAAGAATTTTATCAACCACTGTACTTATTTTTCATAAATCTGGTACACATCTTATTGGACCTCTTTTTGCCAAACTATTAAGTCACAGGGATGTAAACAAACCAACACAAGTTGTCATGGGGTAAGGGGGACAAACATACATATATGATATAATGTGTGTGGCGTGTGTCTTTGTGTTTGTTCCCCACAAACTCAGCTTGACAACTGGTGTTGTTTTGTTTACCTCCCTCTAAACAAAAGAGACTATTACAATAAGTATCATACTTTAAAATAAGTAGGGTTAGTTCACATTACTCCATAAAGAGCATTGGGTCAATTTCTCAGTTTCTCTGATATATAGTTCCCTCACCCCTGGATGGATGCTGGTCTGTCACGGGGTCATTCATTTTTGCCAGCTGTGTGGACTGGAGCACTGTGAAATGAAGTGTTTTGCTCAAGAACACAATGCATCACCCAGTCCAGGAATTGAAACCACAATCTTACGATCATGAGTCCAACACCGTAACCACTAAGCCATGCACCTCCACATCGTAAAAATAAGTACTGGGGTTTATTTTTTTATTAAACTCTTCAAGGTTGTGCTCCAGCATGGCCACAGTCTAATGACTGAAGCAAGTAACAAGTAAATATAAGAGACATGTATTATTTCTTAGATTTTTAAATCAAAGAAATAATACATTTAGTCTTTTTTTTTCTCTGAATAAAACCATTTTTATAGCAACAGGCATAACTTTTTACTTGACTTTTTTTCAAAATCCTTATTTTCACTAAATACAATGATTCTTTCCAAACAGGAAGTCCTTGGAAAATTGAGACAATAAAATCTGACAGCTTTACTGTCCAAGAAGCAAGCAATAAGTTAATTCATGTAAATGAACCAGCAACATGTACCGTTCTGGGACCCAAATCACATCTCCCTGATGTAGATATTAAAGTTCATGGTAAGTAATGACTACTAATTATGGTAGATTACTTTTACTCTAATAAACTTTTTAATTAATAATTATTACTATTAGACTGGATAAGGTGTGAGAATGTGTGTCTAGGTGTGTATGTGTATGTAGGTGTATTTTTTATAGATGTATGTATGAATAGGTGTATATGTGTGTGTGTAGTGTATAGGTAGGGGGGCTCTGAAAGGGGTCTTGGGGAGTAGTGTCCCTGCCTTCCTGAGCTGGTTTTGCACCACATTTCTTAAAAATCGTGGTAGAGCCTTGGTCTCAGGACAACTCAGGTCTAGAAATGGAGGTTGGGGGTAAGCAAGGGCATGTTCCCCATAGAAAATCCAGCTCCAAAAATGTCTCACGATAGCAAAGGAGAATGGGCACCAACCAGCCCAAAGGTTGGGGTGGGCTCCACCTGCCTGCCTCAGTCACCCCTGTTAACGGGGACAAAACCTTGATTTAAAACCCTGGATGATGATGATGATGATGTGTATGCCTGCATGTGTAGAATATCCATGCATGTGTAGGTGTATATGTGAAAACATTATTCAAAAACCTTATGCCACATAAGTTACTCAGATTTTCAAAGTAGAAAAACTTGCTTAAATACTGAGTGCAAACATATGTGCCAACGTACATAATGCAATGAATATTAAGCATATTAGCACTCGTTCAACTATTCTGTTTAATGCAGATGGTGTCCCTAAGCAATTTCTTTAAACAGGTGCAGGTGTGGCTGTGTGATAAGAAATTTACTTCCCAACAACATGGTTTTGGGTTCAGTCCCACTGTCTGATACCTTAGACAGATTTCTACTATAGCTCCAGACCAACCAAAGCCTTGTGAGCAGATTCAGAAACCTGTTGAATGTGTGTGTGTGTGTGTGTGTGTGTGGTGTGTGTGTGTGTGTGGTGTGTGTGTGTGT
Organism: Octopus sinensis; assembly: GCF_006345805.1. NCBI lineage: Eukaryota > Metazoa > Mollusca > Cephalopoda > Octopoda > Octopodidae > Octopus > Octopus sinensis. The sequence goes on from NC_043015.1 coordinate 19,677,975, forward strand.
GTGTGTGTGTGATTGTTTCCTTGCCTTGACATCATCTGATGGTTGTGAGCAAGTGTCACTGACATGCACTCAGTAGTTACAGGAAATTTCACCATAAACCTATTTGCTGTAAGAAAATTCACAAGAAATTTCATTTAATCTTTTGTAATCCCTTTTTCTTTAAAAAAAAAGAATGCTGATATGGTTCCAGGTTCGATCTCACTGAATGGCAAGTGTCTTCTACTATAGCTTCAGACCAACCAAAGCCTTGTGAATGGATTTGCTAGACTGAAACTGAAAGAAGCCTGTCATGTGTGTATATATATATATATATTATATATATATATATATATATATATATGTATTTGTGTGTCTGTGTTTGTTCTCCCACCATCGCTTGACAACGTATGTTGGTGTATTTACATTCCCGTAACTTAGCAGTTCAGCAAAAGTGACAGATAGAATAAGTACCCGGCTTACAAAGAATAAATCCTAGAGTTGATTCATTCAACTAAAGATGCTGCTCCAGCACAGCCACAGTCAAATGATTGAAACAAGTAAAAGAATAAAATAATAAAAGAACATAATAGACCTTACCATTGCCCATACTGCAAACTTGTCTTACGATGAAATTTTTTACGGCAAATTTTCGAGACACAACATGTTGTGTCCTTCTTTTCCAAATTCCCATGAAAACCTGTCTGGCCATGGGTGGAGGGGGAGGGGCAAATATTGCCTCGCTTGGAGACAGGTGAGGATTGATAACATGAAAGGCATCCAACTATAAAAAATTTGCCTCAACACCTATGTGACCCATATAAGTATAAAAAAGTAGACATCAAAATATTATTGGTGAGGATTTCTGTTCAAAGATCCCACTTAAGTATGGGGTGCCCTCTATAATTAATTCTTTCCATTTATACAATTGATATTTTACAATATAATTTCAGATTCAAAAATGTCTCCAGTACCATACAAAATAACGAGTAAAACAGATAAAAGCCAAACAATTAAGTTCACTCCGGTTACTGCTGGTAAGTATGTAATATATATTCACCCATCTATTTGTTTTATATGCAGATATGGCTGTGTGGTAAAGGAGTTTGTTTCTCAACCATGGCATTTCAGTTTCAGTCCCACTGAATGGAACCTCAAGCAAATGTTTTCTACTACGACTCAGAACCACTTCCTTGTAAGAGGATTTGGTAAACAAAAACTAAAAGAAGCCTGTTATATATATATATATATATATATACACCCACACACATATACATACATGTATGTATGCTAATACAAATGTGTCTGTGTGTCTTTGACTTGACATCTCTCTAAAGTGGTGCCCCAGCATGGCTGCAGTCCTTGTACTGAAACTGAAAAAGGAAAATATGTATGAGGGGTTGATGTAAATTCTTGGCTTTAAGGGTATCACGAAACGCCTGGTTGGAGGCTCAAATTTCTGAGTTCTTTTACAGGGCTTAGAAAAACTGAAGGACCTCTGCAATAAGTATGTGAATCTGAGAGGAGAATAATGTTGAATAAAATCATAATTAACTGATCCTCCTGTATTTTCTTTTACCCAAAGCCAGGAACTTTTCAGCACCCCCATCATATATACATACATACATATGTATGCATATATATATATATATATATATATTTATATATTTATTTATATACACACACATATAAACAAACAAGTAGACATTCCCTTGCATTCATATGGAATGAAAGATAAATGGAAAAAGTCTTCCAATGTAACTGTAGAAATTTGATAGATGTTTTTATTTTTCAAAAAAACTTACTCATATTTTTCAGGTACATATAAAGCTAATTTCAATTTCCAAGGAATAAAACTAAAAAATTCCCCACAGACTTTCAAAGTGTACAATCCATCAGCCATCGTACTATCAGATATACCAAAATATTCTACAGTGGGCAACAAAGAGGAATTTACAAGTAAGTATTACAATAGACCTTATGAATGCCATCAACCAATATTTACTTGTGAGGAATTTAAAAGTGGAATAATTTCTTTAATACCTCTTTTAACCTTTCTGTTACCATATTCCTGTTGAGATGCTCTGTGTTGCTCTCAATTAATTTTAAATTTAGTAAAATAACTTTGTTATTATTAAGCTAGTGTTAGGAACATATATTGTGACTAAAGTTTGGAAGATTTTAATTCAGAACTTTTGAAAACAAAACATTTGTACTACAGTGCCAGAGCCGGTTTCAGCTGGGTTGGTATCGAAAGGGTTAAACACACCTCTACATTTGGGAAGATGCACATTAGAAGCAGTTGAAAGGGTGTGGAATGAAGGAAATTTAGGCTATTATTTCTAGCATATAGAGTGACCACATTTGAGGTCTCCTTCTCTCATGTCCTCTGCTGATTATTTTTCTTCTTAACCCTTTTGTTATCATATTTCTGTAGTAATACTCTGTGTTTCTTTTAATTTTAAATATAATAAAGAATTTAGTAAAATGACTTTATTATCATTAGTCCAGAGTTAAGAACATTGTGACTAAGGTTTGGTGGAAGATTTTTATTCAGAACTTTTGAAAGCAAAGCATTTGTACTACAGAGCATATGTGGTTTCAACCATGTTGGTATCAAAAGGGTTAAATGCAGGTATGTCTAAGTAGTAAGGAGTTTTCTTCTCAAGCAGAAGGGACCTTTGCACTATAGCCTCTGACTGACTAATGCCTTGTGAGAGAGTCTTGTCGAAAGTAACTGAAAAATGTCCTTTGTTTGTATAAGTAGGTATATAGGTGCAGCAGTGGGTATATAGTAAGAAGTTTGCTTTTCAACCACATGGTTCTGGGTTCAGTCCCACTGTGTGGTACCTTGGACAAGTGTCTTCTACAGTAATCTTAAGTCAAGCAAAGCCTTGTAAGTTTGGTAGATGGAAACTGAAAGAAGCCTTTGTGCATGTGTGTGTGTTTGTCCACCACCACTTGACAGCTGGTATTGGTGTGCTCACATCCCTGTAACTTAACAGTTCAGCAAAAGATACTGATAGAATAAGTACCAGGCTTTAAAAAAAATAAGTACTGGAGTTGATTCATTTGGTTATAATTCCTTGAGGCAGTGCCCCAGCATGGCCACAGTCTAATGACTGAAACAAGTAAAAGATAAAAGATTGTGTGTGTGTGTGCGCACTTGTATCTCCTTGGTAAATGGATGGGCATCCAGCCATAGAAAATGTGCCTCAGTAAACTCCACCCAATCCATGTGAGTTGGGAAATGTGACTGCTAAAACAATGATGATTATTTATTTATTCATTTATTGCCCTCAAGGGGCTAAACATACAGGAGACAAACAAGGGCAGATAAAGAAATTAAATCAATTATATCGATCCCAGTGCATAACTGGTACTTATTTAATTGACCTCGAAAGGATGAAAGCAAAGTTGAGCTTGGTGGAATTTGAACTCAGAATGAAATACCGTTAAACATTTCGCCAATTGTGCTAATGATTCTGTCAGCTCATCACCCTAGATTCTTACTTTATTATCCATTTTAGAAACTCAATCTATCTTCAGTTCTAACATTAAACACAAAAAAAAATTAATTCCATGTCCTTCAAAGTTTCTTAATTCTTATGATGTCAACAACATACAATTCTTGCTGGTAAGAACAAAGAACAAAGCTTCTAAAATGGAAGGAGAAATTCAAAGAATTGCTTTGGTACAATGGTAGAACATCTGTCAAGTTTAAAGATGTGTGTTTGAATCCCACAAGCAATGTTCGTCTTTTACCATCCAAGGGATTATTAACCTAATATTTGCAAGCTATTATTTCAAGCTCCAACATAAAAAAGAAAATTATCTACAAGGTACATAAGATATTTGAGGACAGATTTATGTTTATAAAAAAAAGATATAATAACAGGTAATAACTTTATCTAAAAATGCTATGGGAATAAAAAGAAACCTTCATTTCTATAATGTTATTCAATAAAGCCACCTTCAGCTCCAACAACTGCTTCTATATGAGATCTAAATCATCTACATGTGCGAATCAAGTGGCCCTGGCTCATTTTGGACATTACTCTATGGCAGCTTTCAAACAATCTTTAGTATTATGGGTGTGTTCATTGGCCTCTCTCTCAACAACATTCCACATATAATAGTCCAATGGATTAAGATCTGGGGAATTAGGAGGCCAAATGTTAGGGATTATGTGATCGTGAAAATACATACATACATACATATATATATATATATATATAATATATATATATATATATATAAATTATTAGAGAGTTATCCACTATATATACATATATATATATACATACACACACACACACACACACACACACACACACACTCATACACATACACATATATACGTAAACATACATACTCTCAATAAGAGATAATAATTTACTTGATATGAATCATTGAAGAGAAATTTAAAGGGAGACATTGTTTTTGTTTTTATTTTCACAGTTGATGTTTCCAAAAGTGGAGATGGCAAGCTAAAAATAAAGCTCAACAAGGGAGAACTCCAGAACAAAGTTACCCCCATTTCTAACAATTTGTATGGTGTCAGCTTTGTACCACAAAGACCAGGATCAGTGGAAATTGACCTCACCTTCAATGATAGACCAATTAAAGGTAAATTAATATTTATGTTTTATGTTTAGAATATATTCAGACATGGCTGTGTTGTTAATGAACTGACTTCACAACCATGGGGTTTGGGGCTCAGTCCCTCTGTGCAGCACCTTAGGCAAGTCTCTTCTATAACCTTATAAGCTAATGCAAGGGAAGCAACAATGAGGTGTCTCCCATGGTCTGTATATGTATATTTATTTTGTTTGTCCCCAAATCCCCTACAGTCTTGTGTAGTTTTGTGCATTCTCATCCAAAATGGAAATGAGTACCAACATTCCATGTGGCAGGCTTGATAATTGCTTGAAAATTGTCTCTTAGCATGAAATTTATGGTAGCCTTGTTAACCTACAAATATATAAAAAAAGTAAAGTGTGTGTGTGTGTGTGTGTGTTCGTGTTCCCATCACAGTTGTGAAATTCCATGTTTGAACTCACCGAGCAGAACTTTCAGCAAATGTCTTCTACCACAAACTCAGATCAACTTGAGCCTTGTGAAGGAAATAGATTAATCAGAAACTATGTGGAAACTTGGAATTCGATTCTAAGGCCTAACTATACCACACACTGTGTCATGTTGTATCTGCATGAAGCTCATATTTAGGGGACAAATGTATGTGGAATACCCAACCACTTTTGTATAATTCTGTAAGTAAATAGGTCAGTTGATCAAATAACAGAGGTAAGACCTGTGGGTATGGGAAGTTTTGTTGTCTTATTTTTGTTTTACTTTTTTGTTCCCATGCCACTCACTCCTACATCCCTATAACTTGGACATTTTTATCTCAGCAATGGAAAAAAATGCTTTATTTATGAAACGAGTGAAATCTCCAAAGGAAAACCATAAGTTCAAGGGAAAAAGTCAAAATTTTTATAATTTTACAGAAAATTCATATAAAACATCCTACTCTTCCTCCACCTCCTTCTCATCATCATTTAACATCTATCTTTCATGGGGTGGACGATTTGAGAAGACCAGTGAGTCAGATGACAGCGGTATATTCCTATGTTTGCTTTGCCATAATTTCTGGGGATGGATTCCCTTCCTAATATCAACCACTTTACAGTGAGTACTTAGTGCTTTTGTTTTTTTAGCACCAGCACTAATGAGGTAACCATGTAGCTTGCAAAATTAATCCATTTGTGCCCATGGTTCTTTTTTTTTAGGACCAGAAGGATAATCCATCATATTTCTGCAACACCTGTATTTTTCTGAGATATCTTTAGTTAGTCTTCAAGACTGGAGTGTCATTCAAATATTGTAATATTTTTTTTTATACATTTAATATCAGATAAAGTTGTATAAAAAGAGAATTTTGGTTATAAATTAAATAAAGATTTGGGCACTAATTGGTTATGATCCCTTTCAAGCGAGTGAGACTACAGTAAAGAAAGTAACAGCATGGTTTCTACAGCTGGATGCCTTTCCTATCACCAACCACTTTACAGAATCTATTGGGTGCTTTTGTCATATCCCTAAAACTAAAATTAAAGAAGTCAAGTTGAAATGGCCTACATTTTTGCACTAGGATACTCTACATTTTTCCTTTTTTCTTTTCTCACTATTTCTCCAGACTCGCCCTACTTCTGCAATGTTATGGATGCCAAGGGGATCGAAGTACATGATCTAGGTCATGTTGTGAAGTGTGACACACTATCAACATTCAAACTGCAAACCACAAATAATGTTAACATCGACAAAGATATTGAGGTTACAGTCACTTGTGAGTTGGGTTCATTCTTTGTTGTAATATCTTCTTTCTGCAGTTTTTTTCTTTCATTTTCTGGGTTGTTTTTTTTTTTGTTTTCCTCAAAAAAACATTTACATTTTGGGAGAATTCATGTTTTAAATATCTTTGTTCTTGCATGATAAAAAAAATTGGTATGATTATTTTTTTCAAATTATTTTTGTTATTATATGTATATATAATCACTTAGCCATATTCATGAATATCTCTATATATGTATTGACAGGAACATATAACCATATGCATATATATATGTGTGTGTATGTATACATACATATATACACACACACACCCTTGTTATGCACATACTTACTCACACATACAATGTATGTATTAGAGAAAACCTCTTATGAAAACTTGCATGATATTTCTCGGAGGTAACCTGCATTTTATCATTTCAGTTCATCACCATTGCACTTATTGTATTTTTTCACTTACCAACCATGAGCTTTCTTTTTGATCAACATCATTTTTAACTTCATTTTTAATAAAAATGATCTTCTAATTTTGTCCTAACATTGATGATTCTGTAATTTCAAGTGTAGACAAATAACTGGAAATATTATTTATTCTATATATGTATATATATTTATCATATATATTTTAGGTTTGTGCTGCTGTTTTTATGATATATATACCACAGATTTATCAGAGAGGGCAGAGAACAAGACAGAATATCTTGCAATGTTTCATTTTATCCCTGTATGTCTCTATAGAATTTTCGATTTGAGTCTTTTTTTTTTTGTATTTATGTGGAAGTTGATAAAATATACATCAGCAAAGTATTTTTGTTTATATAAATCTAGTGTTGTGTCAATTTAGAAGATATGAAGGTGTGTACAAGAGTGATTTGTGTGTTTGTACAGATTGTTCTGGATTGAATTATAACAATTATGGCTACGTTTTCACATGGTAAATTAGTAAAAAAGGAAATATATGAAGAATGCAGTTAACCCTTTGTCTGTCCTGTGTATTACAAGTGATATGCAGGTTGTATTTCCTTGGTATCCATGCATCATATATGATACACATTTCCACTTTTTGTCAACCACCAGAGAAACTGGAGACTTAGAAAAGGAAATCTTTGTATTACTCAGAATATATGACACAAGAGCTAGCTAAAAGTCTGAAAATACGCATGGACGCTTTGGGCAAACATGAAAATACTTTGAACAGGCAAAGAATTAAGAACTGCAAGTCACTTTTCTGATTCTTCATATCCTGCTTTCGGTACAGTTTTAAGAAGCAACAACAAACATAAGGCTCTTTTAATACAACTTATTTCAATAATACATTGTTACATAAATAAGATCTTAGCATATATTGTAGTCAGAGGATTTCTTGATCCAAAAACTTGAACAACAAGGATGGTTACCCTTCATGTGATTGAAAGAATTCACTGAAGCCCCTCAAACCCTATAACTTGAATGATTCTGGTTGAATTCCATAGCACAAAACAATCTGCAATGATGGAGGTTGTATCAAATGCAGTGGGCTGCCAACCACTTGCTTTGTCAAATGTCACTTTACTGCCAGTTTACCTGGCAGTGCCATAGTACAAGAACTATACCAGGAATATTACCGTGTCTCTGCTGTTCTATAGCTACTGTTGGAAGAACTGTTGAGATTTTCCACTGACTTAGGGTGAAGAATAGCAATTGCTACCCTGCTGTTTATATTAAAAATCAATTAAAACAAAGGCTTTGCACTTAAATTGAAACACAGTGACAGAAGGGATAAGGGAATAGAGCATAACCCAAGAAAGATTTGGTAACTATTTCTAGCTGTTCAGGTGACCACATAGAGGGTCTCCCATTGCTATTATGAAAGTGGATTGTCAGAATCAACAGAGCACCTGTTAAAATGCCTTGTGGTATTTGTTCCAGTTCTTTACATGAAATCCATCTAAGATCAAATTTGCCTTTCATTTCTCCAGGGTTCATAAAGTATCCTTCTTGTACTTTGGATCGATGTCATTGACTAACCCCTCCCACTAAAATTGTTGGATTTGTACAAAAATTTGAAACCATTATCATTATTATTAAGGTGACAAGATGGCAGAATAGTTCACACTCTGGACAAAATGCTTAGTGGTATTTCATCTGTCGTTATGTTCTGAGTTCAAACTCAAGGTTGACTTTGTCCTTCATCTTTTTATGGAGTTGTTAAAGTAAGTAGCAGTCATATACTGGGGTTGATGTAATTGATTAACACCTTCCTACAAAATTCCAGGCCTTGTCCTTATAGTAGAAAGAATTATTAAGGTCAAATGTACCTGAATCAATAAAATATAATAGCAGTCATTTACTGGGGTCAATATAACTGACCAGCCACCACTCCCTCTCAAAACTGATAGCCTTGCACCTAAATAATTATGATGATGGCTCTTCTGGTGGCTTTAGTAAGGATTCATTTATTTATAATCAACTGTTTCATTAGAGTATCCAGGTAATCAGCAGATGTGAGTACCCTTGAGGCCAGATCAGTGTGATAGGATATGACAAGGCTGAACCTTATGGGTACAATCCACCCAACTGGATTCTAAACTGTTCCTGACAACTTAATTTCACAGTAATTAGGTTTAGAGTTTAGGACTTGTATGGACATATTAATTTACACAAACACATGTATGCACGCGCACACACACACACACATATATATAGGTGCAGGAGTGGCTGTGTGGTAATTGGCTTGCTTACCAACCACATGGTTCTGGGTTCTACTATAGCCTCAGGCCAACCAAAGCCTTGTGGGTGGATTTGATAGACAAAAACTGAAAGAATCCCGTCATATATATGTATATGTATACGTGTGTATATGTTTGTGTGTCTGTGTTTGTCCCCCCAATATCGCTTGACAACCGATGCTGGTGTGTTTATGTCCCTGTAACTTAGCAGTTCAGCAAAAGAGACCGATAGAATAAGTACTAGACTTACAAAGAAAAAGTCCTAGGGTTGATTTGCTTGACTAAAGGCGGTGCTTCAGCATGGCCGCAGTCAAATGACTGAAACAAGTAAAAGAATAAAAGAATATATAAAATCAAATTAAGCAACGGGATATCATGTAGTAGCGCAGTACGACCGTTTCAAGTGGTTCCATTTAATTGAACAATGCAAACATTACATCAATTTCAATGCAGCTGAAGATAGCACTGCATTTAAATTGATGTGTCCTACTTGTTAAATTCCATATTTTGTGCAGCTGAAGATAGCACTGCATTTAAATTGATGTAAAGTTTGCATTGTTCAATAAAATGGAACCACTTGAAACGGTTGTACTGCATTACTACTTGATATCCTGTTGCACATTTTGATTTTATACATATATATAGTGAAAGTGCATGGCTCAGTGGTTAGAGCGTTGGGCTTACAATCATGGGGTTGTTAATTTGATTCCCAGACTGGGCTGTGTGTTAGGTCCTTGAGCAAGACACTTTATATTGCGTTGCTCCAGTTTACTCAATTGTAGAAACAAGTTATGATATCACTGGTGTCAAGCTGTATCAGCCTTTGACTTTCTCTTGGTTAACATCAGTGACTTGGGAGGAAAGACTGATATGCATGGGCAACTGCTGGACTTCCACAAAACAAACTTGCCTGGACTTGTGCTTCGGAGGGTTACTTTCTAGGTGCAATCCCATGCTCATGCGTGATCAAAAGGGGTTCTTATATATATATATATATTATATATATATATATATATATATATATAAGAAACTTTGAGGCGAGGTTGTTTTATGGAAGTCCAGCAGTTGCCTATGTATATCACTCTCTCATCCTATGCCACCAATATATATGTGTGTATATATATATATATATATATATATATATATATATATATATATACACACAGTCAAATGACTGAAACAAATAAAAGAATATATATATATGCATATTTTATGCGTAAGATTTGCAGTGTAGTGATAATAAAACTAAGTATTGCCAAGGAAAAAGAAGTATACTAACACCAACATATGTGCACTTCAAAATACAAAGCACTAACACATGCATGTGCACTGTGCATGGCAACACATCAGTCTGCATGTGGGTGCATTTATAAAGTTTGGACATTTCACAATATCTCTCAAATATTTCACTTCATAGATCTGCAAATTCTTCACAAATGCATTATATTCAAATATTTTCATAATATAAATCTCATTTCCCAAACCATTAAACAACAAACAGGATTCATGATTCCATTACCAAATTTAAAAGAACCCTTTTTTGTTTTGTTTTTTTTTTTGTTTTGCTTTTATTTTTTTTTTTATTTCTTTGATATTTTGTTGTTATTCTCGAAGACTGTTGTTTATCCATTCCCTCCTCTGCCTCACCAAATTGCCGCTTCTCACCATTGCATGTGCCACTGCAGGTTAGATTGTTTTTGTTTGTATTTTGTTTTTATTTTATTTTATTTAAATTTTTGTTATTTAGTATCTTTATTTTGTTGCTTGTTAATGAATTTAATTTTTATATTTTAATTTTTTTAGTTTTATTTGACATTTTATTTTTATTTATTTATTTATTATTTTCCTTCTTAAAGTAGCCTGCTCAATATATTTTTTAGTAAAGGTACATTAGATGCATGTTATAGTCCTACATATAAAAAATTAACTTGTAAATTCTTTGAAGTTTATTATATGTGTATGTATATGTGTATATAAGCATTTTAAATGTATTTATTTCAATGTTCTAAATCCTAGTATTAAATAAACATTTCAATGTTTTTCTTCAAAATGTTTTTCAAATTATAGTTTTATTTAAAACATTTTTAGAAAATTTACTTTAAACATTGTTTAACAATTTTATCTTGGTTTTTTTTCTTGGATTTTTTTTTTTTAGATAAGTGTTAGATAATTTAAGAATTGAAAATTTAATCAAAACCAGATGATGTATAATTAAAATAACACTTGCACAGGTTCCTAAATAATTTTTTAGTTAAAATAATTTTTTCAAACAACAAATGTAATTCATAATATATTTCATATTCAAAGAAGACGAAATTGTATTAAATTTTTGAAGATAAAAAAACATGGTATTCTTTAATTTGTCTCAAAATAAATGCTCTTTTCATTTATGAATGTCATTTAGATTTGTAGAATCAGTTCTCCCTGAGTAAATTTTTGATAAGAACAGAGTCTTTGTGGTGTCACTTGATCTGTTAGAAATAGCAGCCAAATCTCTATTAAATCATACTCTATTTTGGGAAGGAAAGAAAAGAGTAGATTAATTAATTGTAATTTACTCCAAGACATACTCTAGAAAGATGAAAGGTCATAGCTGTAATATCTTTAATCATAATCCTGCTTAATCCGTATTGACCCAGGGCCAAATCTTTGGCACAAAGAATCATCACCACCATCCACCTCTGGATATTACTATCCCATGTTCTAGGGCTCATTGGAATGGTTACCCAGTTTCCTTGGTTTATACGTGATTGGGATCACAACATTCTCACTGGATGCGAAGCCAGTCCATTGGAGAGTTCCTCTTTTACAGCTGAGTGGACTGAAGCAACATGAAACTAAGTGTTTTACTCAAGAAAGCAATGTCCTGTCTGGTCCAGGAGTTGAAACCAACACTCTAACCATTTGACTACATACATTTGGTGTAAAGAATGTTGGTTAAATAATTATTTAATTGACATTCTAGCCATTTTGGTCTTACTGCATTATTATACAGTATGTCACAAGATATATAATGTACTGTTCCATGATGGTAAGATCAATAAAAAAAAGTACTCCATCTGGTGAGAGATAAATATCTTTTAATAGACACAATACATGTTTCTATGTGCTACTAATAGCTTCTTGTGCTGAGAACATGCCAAACAATGCATTATAATACATCTGACATCTTGGAACATTCATGAGAGACAGCCCACATGGCATAAAGAACAAAAAATTTGTTATATATAAGCACAGGTATGGGTGTGTGGAGGCACAGATGTGGCTGTGTGGTAAAAAGCTTACTTCCCAACTACATGGTTCTGGGTTCAGTCCCACTGCATAGCACTTTGGGTGTCTTCTATAGCCTCAGGCCAACCAAAGCCTTATGGGTGGATTTGATAGGCCACAACTGGAAGAAGCCCATCATGTGTGGTGTGTGTGTGTGTGTGTGTATGTATTTATGTGTGTGCCATTGTGTCTATGTTTGTCCCCCACCATTGCTTGACAACCGATGTTGGTGTGTTTATGTCCCCAAAACTTAATAGTTCAGCAAAATAGATAGATAGAATAAGTACTAGGTTTACAAAGGATAAGTACTGGAGTCGATTTGTTCGACTAAAGGTGGTGCTCCAGCATGGGTACAGTCAAATGACTGAAACATGTAAAAGAATATATATATAACATAAAGCATGATTCCCATCTCAAACACAGTAGAACATGAGTTAATTCTATATGTGGATGGTTGGTTGTAGGTAGGGTTGTTTGGGTAGGTGGGTAGATGGATGGATCAATAGAATGCTAGCTTAATACCATGAGGTATTTAATTGCATCTTTTATATTCTAAGTTCACATCTCACCTAGGTCCACTTTGCCATCCATCCTTTCAAGGTTGACTTAATAATCATCGGCTAAAGAATATATTTAATTTTGTTTTGTGGGAGTTAAAAACTCCAGGAATGATCATAGACATCCTGAATTCACCCAAGTTGGGTCTCATCATTGTTTAGTGCTCTCGGAACTACACATGCCTTCTTTGAAATCCATTGAATCTAATTAAATATGTATAATTAATCACCTGGCAATAAATTCATTAGGCAAATTATATAATATATTATAGAGGGTATGAATTAAATAATTTTAATGAAAAAATATATATTTAGTTTTATATATTAAAACCTTTGGTTTCTATATTAGTTTGAATAAATATGAATTAAACTATTTTTTATGAAAAAATATATATTTAGTCTTGTACGAAAATAATTTGGTGATTAAAAATCCCTTAGAGATTTGGCTGCTATACTGAGCTCCTCAGATGACCACACAAAGGGTTTCTTGTTGGTTTACAGCTGATCTAGTATTATGTACTATTTGGTCATGTGATAACATAGTGATTGAAATATTATACTCAAAGGGATAAACATAAAATGCATGTTCTGTGCAATCAGAAATATAAGGAAAATTCTATTTAATTTCATTTTATTTTAAAATATCAAAAGAGAACAAAAAATATCTTTCAGTTTTCGTTTTCTTTTATAAATTATTTTTGCTTGTGTTTACTTATCAATGAACTTAATTAAAATTAATTTGTAATTTATCTGATTACTTTTTCTTTTCGCCTTCTCACCTTGGATTTTTTTTTTTTCAAACCAATCCTTTCAGCACCATCTGGTAGAAAAATACCATCCCAATTAACAGGATCACCTGAACTTGGATTCCAAGTTGAGTATACTCCAACAGAAGTTGGTACGTTGAATATTCCTTTAAAAGATCTCACACACACACACACACACACACATATATAAAGCAAATGACAGAGGATCCAAGAATCTGAAAAGTTACTTCAGTCAGCACTCATTTCAATACTGGCAAACAGAATGTATAGAAATGAACAATGTGTTTCATACAAGCCTGAAAATCTCAGTCACAAATTATAAAATAACAATCAAAGAATGGAGGTATTGGTGTCACATACATTTCTTTGTTACGGCTGTTTCAACAACATATGGATAATAAATCATACAACAAATTGGAAAACATGAATATGAGCAATTGGTCTTTTATTATATATTCAACATTCCATTGCTCATATTTATGTTTTCGAACTTGTTAAATGATTTATTATCCATATGTTGTTGAAACAGTTATAACCAAAGAATATATGTGACACCAATACTTCCATTCTTTGCTTGCTATATATATATATACATATATATATATGCATATATATATACATATATATATTATATACATATATATATATATACATATATATATATGTATATATATACATATATTATATATGTTATATATATATTATATATATACATATATATACTATACTATATATGTATATATATATATACATATATATATACAGATATATATATGTATATATATATATACATATATATAAATAATATATATATGATATATATATATACATATATATACATATATATAGATTATATGTATATATATATATATATATAGACATATATATATATATGTATATTATATATCTATATCTATATATATGTATATATAGTATATATATACTAGTATATCTCTATAGATCATATATATGCTATATATATATATATATATGTAGATATATAGATATATGTATATATATATATATATGTATATAGAATATTTTATTATATATATATAGGTATATATATATATTATCTGTATAATATATATATTATGTATTATATATATATATATGGTATAATATATATATATATGTAGTAATATATATATATATGTATATATATATATGTGTATATATATATGTGTATATCTATATATGTATATTATGTGTATATGATATATATATATGTATATATATAGGTAGATATATCTGTATATATGTATATTATCTATATAGTATATATTATTATGATTATGTTTATATATAGGTAATATGGTATATATATATATTACATATGTATAATAATAATACATATATATATATACATACATATATATACATATATAACTATACATCTATTATATATATATATATATACATATGCCTATATATATATATACATAGACATATATATATAACATATAATATACATATAAGATACATATATATATATATATATAATTATATGATATATATATATATATTATATATATATATATATATTAATATATCTATACATATATATA
>NC_043015.1:19698171-19748171 GCF_006345805.1 Octopus sinensis
TACATATATATACATATTATATATATATAATAATATATATAATATATATATCTATATATATAATATATACCTATATATATATATTATATACATATATTACATATATTATATATATATATATATTCTATACATATATATAAATTACATATATATTACATATATATATTATACATATACATATCTATATATATATATATATTATTACATCTATATATATATATATATTATATTATATATATCATACTAAATCTATATATATATATATATACCATATATGTATATATACCTATATTATATATATATATCTATATATTATCATATATATTATATATATATATATCTATATAATATATATATATATATATCTAATATATCTTATATATATATATATATATATACTATATATATATAATACATCTATAATATTCTATATCCCTCATGCCCTCCCCCCCCTATATATAATATATATATATATATATACCTATATAGACATACATAATATATCATATCTATATATAATATATATATATAATATATATATTATATCTACATATATATATATACCTATAATATATATCTATCTATATATATATACCTATATAATCTACTCTCTATATAAATATATATATATATACATCTATAACGATATATATATATATATACATATATATATATTCTACATATATACCCATATATATATATATATCATCCCCTCTATCTCTATATATATATATACATATATATCTATATATTATATATATATTATATATCTATATATATTATAACATTATATATCGATATATATAACAAGATCTCTCTATATATATATATATATCAAATATATATATATATATACACATACCTATATATATACTACTATATACATATCTATAAATCTATATATCTCTCTACTATACTATATATATAGTACTATATATCTTATATATATATATCTCTAATATCTATCTAGATCTCTATATACTCTATATATCTATTATATATCTAGATCTCTACATATCTATACCTATATACATATATCTACATATATACATATATATACATATATATCTATATATCCATATATCTCTCTCTAATATATAGAATATATTATACCTATTATACCTCCATAATCTATATATATATATATATACATATATATACATTATATATCTATATCCATATACCCTATACCCTATCTATATCTATTATATCTACCTATCTCTATATATATATATAAATATATATACATCTATATATATACTATACTTATATATCTATAATATATAATATACATATATACCTATATATATATATCTATATTAACATATATATATATATAATATATACATATATACATATATATATATATATATATATATAATTATACATATATACATATCTATACATCTCTCTCATATCTCTCTATATATATACATATATCTACATATATCTACTATATATCTCTATGATATACATATCTACATATATCTATACATATCTATTATTAATATATCTACATCTCTCTCCTTTCTCTACATAGATATATATATCTATATATACATCTATATATATTATAGATATCAATATATATATACATATCTATATATATCATATATACATTTATATATATATATCTAATATATATATACATATATACCTATATATATATATTCTATACATAATATACATACTATCTATCTATATATACTATATAAATATATATATACACTATATACATATATATATATATATATACATACTATATATATATACATTATATATAAATATATATACATATAATATATATATATCTATACATATATATATATATATATATACATATATCTAACATATATATATACATATTATATATACATATATCTATATATATATAATACATATATATATATACAGATATACTATTACATATATATATACATATACAACATATACTATACATATATATATATACATATATTACACTTAATATAATCTATATATACAGATATATATAGATACATATATATATATATACATATATATATAGACATATCTTTACATAATATACTATACATATATATATATATACATTATATATATATATACATATATAATATATTAATATATATCTTATTACTATATATATATATAAATATATATATAATATATATATATACCATATATATAACATATATATAATATAATATCTATATATATACATATTATATATAAACTATATCTATATAGTTCTAAATATACGATATCTACATACCTATATATCCCATATATATATAACATATATATATATACCAATATATATACACATATAATATACACATTATATATATACACATATATACTACACATATATATATACACATATATCATACACATATATATATATACATATTATATATACATATATATATTACAAATATTAATACACATATTATATACATATATCTATACATATATATATATACATATTAATATATACACATTATCTATATGTCCATATATATACACACATATATACATAGACATACATACTATATATATATATATATATAATATATATATATAATCTGTAAATGGTAAAATGTGACAATTATTTGTAGCCATGATAAAACTCCGAATTTCGGATACCGAGGTGGAAATCTTTTTCTTTTTCATAGTATGTTTCCGATGGCCGGATAACTGAAGAGATGGCGACATGGATTTCCACCTCAGCATCCGAAACTCAGAGGTTTATCATGGTTACCAAATAATTGTCACATATTACATTTACAAATAAATTTCTCTATTTACATAATATCAAGGTCTCTTTCATTCTTTTGTTGTTTTACCATTTTTATCATATATATATATATATATATATAAATAATGTGTGTGTGTGTATATAAATGTATATATATATAATATATATTATATATATATATATGAAAATTACTGTATCAGCCAGATTATCAGATGTTATATGTTGCTGGTCAAAATGCGTTAACTTGCATTTTTGTAGTTTTCAAATAATGCCACCCCACTCACCATCATGGGCAGACCAATACTCTCCCTGAGCAGAATGCCACTCTATATTCATATATATATATATATAACATAACCAGAATCCTAGTAGGCTTAAAACATAGAATAAGCTGGGGGTTTGATTTCAGCATAGAAGCAAATGTCACTTAATGTATTTTGGTAACAACTCTTCATTTACATTTTTTTTATATTGTAATTGTGACCAATAGCCTCATTAAACACAGGTTTCTAATGATCCAATCACTGATTCACATTTCTCATAGTGAAAGGGACAAAGGTGTATCTGTAATTTGTTGTAGAACAATTATCACAAGAGATGTTTCTCCAAAAGGGAAGGACACACACATTCACACGTGCACTCACTCTCATACACACTCACACACATATACACACACATACACATGTGCACACAAACACACACGAGCGCACACTCACACAAATCTACACATACACACACAACATGAAATAAGAAAATTAAGATACATTTATTAAACCTTATTTGAGACTATAATTAATTTACAGATGTTTTTAACTTTTTTCTTCTAATTTACCAAACCCACAGGAGTACATGAAATCAGTGTCACATTCGGTGGCAACCCTATCAAAAACAGTCCATTCCAAGTGAAGTGCTATGATGCAAGTCTTGTAAAAGTCTCTGAAATTCCTCAAGGAATTGTTGGTGTGCCCTGTAAATTCACAGGTTTGTATTATAATTCTTCAGCATTGTTATTATTCTATTAATTAATCCAATCATCATCATTCAAGGTCCGTTTTCCATGCTGGCATGGATAGGATGGTTTGACAGGAGTTAGCAAGCCAGAGAGCAGCACCAGACTCCATTGTCTATTTTGGCATGGTTTCTATGCTGGATGCTCTTCTTAATGCCAGCCACTTCACAGACTAGAGTATACAGGTGCTTTTTATATGGCACCAATACAGGTGCTTTGTATGACACCAGCATTGTTTTAAATATTAACATCATGGATGGGATGTTTTTGAAGTGAAAAGTGTATGTGTGTGTTTCTATGACAGCTAACAATTGTGAATCATAACTGTCAGTTAATACTGCTACTGTATAAACCTGAAGATTGCAAAAAGCATGAAAGTACTGGTTTTGACATATGTAATATTGTAAAATAGTAAAAAAAACAAATATATATAAAATGTAAAGATTCAACTGTTGGAATTTCATTGGCAAATATATATTTGTACAATATCATGCCTACCTCTCCTACAAGCCTCAACCTCCTTGGATTTAGGATACCATTTTCCAAGGCATATAAGTGACCGAGATCACAAACCACCTTTCAAATGGGACACCAGTCCATTACAGGTTTAGTTATTTACAGCTCAGTGGACTGGGCCAATGTGAAATGAAGTGTTTTTCTCAAGAGCACAATGCACAGCCTGGTCCAGAAATCGAACTGATGCTCTTGCGATTGTGGGTACAACAACCTACCCACTAGGCTACATGCCTTCACTAACTCTGAGGAAGTGGAAAGG
This sequence comes from Octopus sinensis, assembly GCF_006345805.1. Lineage (NCBI taxonomy): Eukaryota > Metazoa > Mollusca > Cephalopoda > Octopoda > Octopodidae > Octopus > Octopus sinensis. The sequence goes on from NC_043015.1 coordinate 19,702,714, forward strand.
GATGAGGGCAGGATCATGGAAAGAGGGGATGGCATTCAACATCTGAAAAGGTTTCAATGAGCGTTTGATAACAGACATGTCATGTCAATTGTTCTCGCTTTAATTTACCATCATTCATTCATGTTAAAATTGCTGTTTCTGCAGGAAGTGTGTCCAACCCATGCTAGCATGGAAAAACAGACGCCAAATGATGATGATGATGATGATGATATACTCATCAACATTCTTTACAATGTATAATGTAACAGTTTTGTTTTATTTTGTTTTATTTGTTTATATCTTTTGTTATTGTTTCCAGTGGACACTACGTCTGCTGGGGAGGGTAATTTACAGGCGGATGTATTTGCCGGAGGGAAACCAGTCCCTTACCACATGAACTATTTGACTCCAAATCGATATGAAGTGACCATCCTTGCACAGCAGGCTACAAGGCATCAAGTACATCTCAAGTTCAATTCTGATCGCATTCCTGGTCAGTGAAATATTGCTGTTATTATTATTGCTAGTTTGTTTTGTTGTTATTTTTGTTTAGACCCTAGGCCAGTACACATCAACAAAACCTATGACCAAAGGCATTTTAACCATTGCATTATATCTAATATATATATACATATACATATATATATATAGAGAGAGAAAGATTGTATGTAAATGATGTATGGCTATATAAAATAAACATTTTAATTCCCTGTAAGAATATGTATTTGAGATTTTTCCCTATTTAATTCTGGGTGAATAACTCTCAAGAAGAATAAGTAAATTTGGTAAATGAATTATCATTGGTTTTTTTTTTTGTTATTCCATAAATAAAAACCAGATCCCATTCATTGTCTTTGTAATATACGTACATACACTTTTTAAGGCTATTTATAGAAATTAGAGCTAGCACTAATTGGATATAATGTTTTGCATCCAAATACATCTAATGTAAACAATGCAATTGAAGATAAAGATAGAAAGATAGTTAATGGGTGTATATGCACATTTCAGGAGTTATTGCCCTCTTCTTCATCATCACATGCAACCCATTAACCATCTGTGGATTCGTTGCTTAAATATAACCATATAGCCACTAAATATAATGGAATCCAAAATGAATTTTTTTAATTTCTTTTTTCTTTCATTTCAGGTAGCCCTTATATCATTGATTACTTGGACACAGCTGATATTTCAGCCAGCGGAGAAGGACTAGGCATGGTCTGCTGTCAACAGTCTGCTGTCTTCACTGTCGATGCCAAAGGGGCTTCTTTATCTGACCTTACCATTGAGATAACAGGTATTACTTTAATTCACAGCATGCCATAGTTGCTAAAATACAGTGCTGTCTTTTGGGGTGAAAGGTATCATTTTTTTATTTAGTTAAATCAATCATATTTTAAAACATGTGGTGTCATCTATAGGACAATTAATACAAGGGAGATAATCATTTCTTCATAATATTTTGTGGGATCATGAGTTTGAATTTAAAATTAAGGAATAAAGAAGTTGCATAGAATACACATATTTTAATTTATGTCAGCCTTGATTAAGCAGATTTATGTTAAAGACAGTCAAGCCATGACCAATCCATATTTTATTTTTCACACATAGTATATTTAGGACTAGATTATCCAGTTTGTCCTTCCTTTCACAGATAGTAATATGATATAATGGAGACTTGGTTGCTATTTCAAGCTGCTCAGGCAACCACATGAAACTCCATCAGTAGCTCATAATTCATGCTGTTTATTACATGTATGTGTGATCAATAAAGCATTGATTGATTCCATGAATGAATCTATTTTGCAATACTGTATTTTCTGGTGTTCATGCCAAAATACACAGGTTGACTTATGCACCAAAACAACTTTGGGAAACCAAAAATTCCATATGAAATACAACAGAGTTGAGAAAGACAGTTTGAATGTTTATATGTCTATGCTATATACTACATTGACTTATGCCTGAAAATACAGTGCAATTTCCAAATGATAGAGACCCAATCATACAATGAAGAAAAGAGTCAAGCAGCAGACTCACTTCATGAAATAATAATAATAATAATAAAATTCAATAGATTCTTTAAGACTTAGAATTTACATTATCAGTTGAGAATAACATTTTGTAACACAGCAATATTTTTTTGTCTTTTTAAATTAATAATTTTGTAAATGACATTTGCAATGAATATAAATAACCCTGTGGACCCTAGTGGCAAGTTAATAAATGGGAGATAATCATGTCTTGCTAAATTTTGGTAGGGTTAGAAATCTGAATTTAGAATTAGGAAACAATAAAGATACATAAATCATACAGATTTGATTAATTTGTGGGTTTTTTTTTGCTTATTTATTACAAAAATCTCAATTTTTTCCATTTAATTTTATTTATTTTCTGTGTGTGTTTTTTTCTATATTTTGTTTTATTTTTTTTATTTGTGCATGATATGGGTGTAATGCAGATGTTTTGCACATCTTTCAAACAGTGCTGGTATACTGTGCATGTTGTGTGCAGCATGAATTCAAGCAAAGCAAAGCGCAAAAATTGCATGTCATTAGCGGCGATCAATAAAGAGGCTTGTATTTTCTTATCTGTAAACCATCTTTGAAAAGTAACCCCTTCACCAATTCCCTTTCCCCTCTCTTGTTCTCTCTCATCTCTCTCTCTCTCTTTATATATATATGGTGGAGTATATTACATATTATATGTAATAGATCCATATATTACCTATAATCATTGTTTCTCTTGCTCTCTCTCTCATTCTATAATTATTAATTATAATAATGATTTCTTACTAAAAAATAAATCATAAATTTAATCATGGACATAACACAAAAATAACATATTTCCAAGAATATTAATGTGGCTCACACACTAAACACAAGCTTCAACCAACCAGGTCTACAGTTTCCTTGTTAGCTATTTACCACTGCTTCGTACTGTGGTGCCTACCATTTTAATAATAAAACAAACATTAGGTATAGTAATCATATCTTTGTCTTGGGAGCAACTGATCTTAGTAAGAAAGAAGTCAGGTAGTGTTAATATAATTGTCCTGAAACACCTGTAAACCTTTCAATACCAATCCATCTCAGATTACTCCTGGTTCTATAATAGCAACTTCCCTGTATTAAAGCAATCTAAAGTAAAACCCTCTGCCAAAATTTCACGTTAATTTATGTTCTAAACATCAGTTTTTAACCCATTAACTGCCAAATTTTTTTATTCATAATTTTTGGCTTTGCCAAGTGTATTAGGAGTTAAAATAATATATAATATTAAAATTTTCTTCATATGTGAATTATTTTGGAAATTATGATAAATGTTTTGAAAAGTCCCAAACAGGGATTGCTGAAAAAAAGCATATTTATCCTTTTCTATTCAATTGCAATATAAAAACATTAAAGTTTTTTGGAAACTATAGTATCAAATGCGAATGTGTATGAAATATCAATGAATGATATAGATGGGAAATGCCAAAAAATGTTTTCAAAACAGTTAATATTTTTGTAGTTCGAAAATTGCAATTTATGACATAAAATGTCCTCTAGAATTAGCCAAAGTTAATAAGGAGAAATTTTAACTCCTAAATATTATTAAACACACCTCTGCAAATGTAATGTGCATAAGCAATTTACTTTAAATACAACAAACAACCAGCAGTGAGACTGTTTTTAGCAGATCTCTAAATGGGGTTCGTGGCAGGCAATGGGTTAATAAATAATGACAGTTATTTTACTAAATTCTTCATTATTTTCAAAATTAATTGAAGCAAAAATTTGTATATTTCATCAGAAATATAGTGATACAAATCAACTCATGACCAAGTGTAAAACCACATCTTAAATTCAGTAAGTCTGTTCCAAAAGTCTAAGAAGTTCCTGGGTGGAAATTTGAGTGAGTAAAGTGTTACACAGCACTGAACCCTCTTTTCTGTGCAGTCAGCTATAAGACCAGCAGCACAACAGAGATTGAAGCAAGTAGAAACCAACTCTGCTTCAGGTTTTTCTAATTCAAATTTATCTTTTCTTATAAGGAAGAACTAGTGGTCCTTCACTCCCTGTGGTTCACATTCTAGTTAACCCAAATCTGGGACCTTAACAGGTGCTACTGCTTTGGGTCAGAGTTGATCTGGGAAAAATAGTGGCTCAGAAGTGGTTCTACACTCCTCAAAACCCTGGATCTCTTGTACCAAGGCCCCTCAAGTGGATGTGGCTTAAAGGCCATACCCAGGACAAAGAAGTATTTTAACAAAAGGGTTAACTGATAAAGCATTTAGTTGGGTGACGTGTTGAGCCCAACATCTCCAGTTCCATCTAATAGTAAAATAAAGATTAATAATAATAATAATCCTTTCTACTGTAGACACAAGGCCTGAAATTTGGGGGAAGGGATTAAATCGATTACATTGACCCCAGTACTCAACTGGTGCTTATTTCATCAACCCCAAAAAGATGAAAGGCTAAGTCGACCTTGGCAGAACTTGAACTCAAAATGTAATAGCAATAATAATAATAATAATAATCAAGGTATGAAGTGAGGATAACCTTTAATGTCCAAGAGTTAGGTAATACAGGTAACCACTACTTCAAAATTCAATACAGAGTGATGTAAAGTAATGAGGTTTCAGTATTAATGAAGATGTGTGACTTATGTAAAGCAATAAATCAAAGGTGAATGTTAGAATGACAGCACGATTATGAATCCAATAATATATTAGTTTGTTGGGACAGCTCTGAAGATTTCATTCTCATGCTGTGCTATATCCACAGGAAAAACTGGACTCAGAACTGCTTGTTAGCAAAACACTCAACTGTTATACAGTGTTTCTGCTGCTTAAAATGTTAAACTTTACTCAGTTGTAGATGCAATAGGAAAGTAAACTGGGGTGTTGAGAGTTTAATGATACACCAAGTACCAGTTGGTATTACTCTGAACCATGTGTAACTGGAAAGGCCTGTAACAGTCAGGGGATTTTTTTCCCTTCTCCTTTGGTTAACTTATAAAAATGAAGTAGCTCTATCATGGCCTGTCATAAACACAACTTAGTTAAAAATCATATGAATTTCCAAATTTCAAGGATCCATGGATCTAATGCTTGTCTCTAATTTCTGTAGATTTAAGAAGATGAGATATAAATCTCCCTTTGGATAGGACCCTGGTTTATCCCAGGTGAGCTTTAGTATATTCTTATGAGGAGAGTATGTCTGCTCAAAATAATAGATTAGGCTGAAAACCAGCTAAGATTTTGTGGTTCAAACCTTGTCACTGGTAGTGATTGTATCTCCGATCAAATTGCTTTGAATCAGTCCATCTAGATGTGAGTAGATACTGTGGGAACGTTTTAATTTTCTGCTGTAAGCAGTAGTTACATGCTACATTGTAAAATTGTATCAGTGAGCTTAATTCCATTTTGGAGAAGGATATATCAGTTGCAAAAGACTGGCATCGAAAGAAAGACAAGATCTGCTTCTTTTCTATTTTGAGCCACTAAAACCAAAAATAATAAAAATAATAATAATAATAATAATCACTAACCTCATGAATCCTGATTGTAAAAATATAGAACCTTTCCCCAGAGAGAATAAACTGCTTGGAATAGATATGAACTCCTGCCCCAATTAATACTAGCCAATTATCTTATCTATCAAACTATTTCAATTCCTTATAGCCAGACTAATACCTTACCAGCTAAACTACTTTCACCCCATCTGTTACTTTTCTTCCTGCATGAACCAAAATATCTCCTTCTTCTTTCATATTTCTCAGTCAAATATGACTGTTTCATCTGATTTTGTTTTATATTAGTTCATTAAACATTACATTATTTCATGCTATTTCAAAAGATTTAACATGTAATATTTTATATAACTTTCACCAAATACTGTTTAATATAACATTCAACATATTATACTGTGTGATTATAATATCCAGTATTCATAACATTGTTTGATATTTTTAGTAACTGTAAGATATAATTTATTTTGTGTGTTAATGTTAATAATACAATTGTTATAATTCAAACAAACTTAATATTGTGTATCATAGCTTTGATATATAACATGATTTGTTTTATATAATTTCAATACATAACTTTGATATAATTTTAACAAACCTCTAAATAACAACAAATCTCTTAAATAACAACCATAAAATTGTATGATACAGTTTCAACATGTAATAATGTTTTTTCATAAAATCTCACCAACTGTAATTTTGTTTGATGCTATTCCAATACAATTGTTTCCTTTGTGTAATTATCATTTTAAGAGGCATAATGATATTGTCTTATACAATTTCAACAAACATAACACTGTGTGACATAATTTCGACAGGCACAACATTTTTTGTATACTTTCAACAAATATGTAACACTGTTTGATATCTGCTGGCCAAAATTTATCCAAGTGTAACATCACATTGCTTGAAATAATTTCAACAAACATCATATTGTTCAATATAATTTCATCAAATGCAATATTGGTTGATATAAATCTAACAAGCATAACATTGTTTGATATCTTTTTAATCATTATAACAGCATTTTATATGATATAGTTTCACATGGTTCCGAGAAATACAAGATAATTTATTGAAATTTCATTGTAAAATAGTTGAATTTTATCAAATTCTTTGATATCTTGTTAGTCATAATATTGTTTAATGACAAAAACGATATAAAAACATTCCTACTTTTCATATTTTTGAATATTGTTAGAATTAATTTTACTGTTTTCAAACCACACTGTTATCATAATGTGATGTCTTTGTTTGTCCTCCCTCCGTTGAGTGACAACCAGTGTTGGTTTATTTACATCTACATAATTTGGTGGTTTTAGCAAAAGAGACCGATGGAATAAGTACTGGGGCTAATTTGCTCAACTAAGCCCTTCAAGGTAGTGCCCCAGCATGACCAGGGTCCTATGACTGAAACAAGTAAAAGTGATGTTTCAGGTTTCTTGTTTTAGTTTCTTCTTCTTCTTCTTTTCCTTCTTCCTCTTCTTTTTCTTCTTTCAAACTAAACACTAGAACTTTGAAATTGCATGCAAGAGTTCTCTCCTGTGTAATATTTCTAGGAGCAGAACCCTCATCTATGACAGGAGAGTCCACAATATATAGTTACATCTGAAACCAAAATCTGTAGCTTATGGAAACCCAAGGGTCACACCAAGAAACACAACTTCCACCATCTGTGTACCCCCACCCCATCATCATCCAAACTGGAATTTTCCACCATTTTACTCCCTGACTATTTCTTTGATGTCACTCAATCCACCCACCCCCACCTCTTACAATCTTCCAGTACCCCTTTCACTTGGGAGGAAGTGCGTCCATTCATGACCATCCATATTTGCTAAATGTGGGGTGTCATGGCATCATGAGCAAGCCTCATGTATGTCTACACTCATATATTTATGTATGTTACTGTTCAGTTTTATTTCAAGATTTCTTGCCAATAGAGAAAGAGCCAGTTTCTAACCATTCGAATTTCAACTGTAACAAGAGAGAATTTTTGTATGTATGTATGTATATATGTATGTATGCAAATTTGTATGTTTTGCTTTATGTATGAATTCTCATGCATATAGCTGCCTATCTAGACGTCCTCATATATATTTAAAGGATAACAGTTTCTTCTATCACTACAGCTAGAAAGAATTTGTTTACCTGTTGAGCTGTTGTTTCCATTCTGTTCCTCGGTTGTGTTGATGTTGTGTCCAGCCATGTTGTTCATAGTAACTCTCTGCAGGCTAAATTCAAGTTTCAGTCAATAATCACTATGATCGTAAATAAAAGACTCCCTCAGTTAATTCATCTAAAGATTAATCACTTATTTAATAAGGCTGATAGTTGTGGCTCCAAAGTTGGAGATAGTATTCATCGTATTTTCGATAAATAGTCTCCTATGCCAAATATGCGACTTGTTGCTTTGAGTTTGTGTATGTCATCATCATCATCGTTTAACGTCTGTTTTCCAGGCTGGCATGGGGTGGACAGTTTGACTGGGAACGGGCAAGCCAGGAGGCCACACCAGGCTCCAATCTGATCTGGCAATGTTTCTATGACTGGATGCCCTTCCTAATGCCAACCACTCCAAGAGTGTAGTGGGTGATTTTTATTAGCCACCAGTAAGGGAACCAGTCAGGTGGCACTGGCATCGGTCATGTTCAGATGGTGCTTTTTATGTGCCACCGGCACAGGAAGCCAGTCAGGTGGCATGGGCAACAACATGTATACATGAGGACAAAGTTGATAGTGACTTCAAAGTTTCAGCTTGTTCGCCTTCATCAATTTGATGAAGCAAGCTAAACTTCAAGGTTTCCCTTGTTAAAATATTTCCTTGTTAAAATCAATAAATATACTTATCCCTTGGCTGTGTGGTAAGAATTTTGTTTCCCAACCACATGGTCCTGGGTTCAGTTCCACTGTGTGGCACCTTGGGCAAATGTCTTCTACTATAGCCTCAGGCTGACCAAAGCCTTGTGAGTAGATTTGGTAGACAACCGATGTTGATGTGTTTATGTCCCCGTTATTTAGTAGTCTGACAAAAGAGACTGATAGAATAAGTACTAGTCTTACAAAAGAATAAGTCCTGGGGTCAGTTTGTTTGACTAAAGGTGGTGCTCCAGCATGGCCACAGTCAAATGACTGAAACAAGTAAAAGAAAATATATATATATAATTGAAAAAATTCATTATAGGTATAAAGATACCATAAACAAGTATAAAAATGGAGAAAATATGTTAAAACGAATTTTTCAATTGTTATTTTCATATTCTTAATACTTGCTCTGGTTGATTTTTATGAATATGATGAATTTTTTTATTGGAAATTAATTTTTCTCTTTTTTTGGATCCTTCAAAAAGTTTGAATTGTTCTTTTTGAACTTATTTCTTCTCATATGTGTGTGTGTGTAAATTCAAGAATGAAAATTGAAAAACAGGAAAAGCTAGAAAAGTCAGTTGGACGAAGATAGTGAATGTATTAGAATGATGTCTAATGAAAGTTTTGAAGAAAAAATGGAAGTAAAAATATGACATTTAAAGCAAAGCTTTTTGTTGGATTGAGAAAGTAAATCCAGAGAAGCGGAAAAGAAGGAAAGAGTGGATAGTCTAGGGACAAATGAGTGTGTCCTAACATGGTCAAAGAATAACTGATCAGAAGTTGTGCTGGGGGTGGAAATAGAAAATGTAATTTTCAAGGACAGGAGAGTGCATAATTTGGCTTCTGTGTGTGAAATGTGCATGTGTATGGTTGTGAGGAGTGTGTTTGTATGTTAGGGATTGCTGTGTAGATAGCAGTATGTGTGTATGCATGCATGTTTAGCTTATGAGTGGGGGTGTTTGTGTGTGAGTGTGTGTAAGGGTGGATCTAACAAGTCAGTAGCAGTAGGATGTGGGTTCGAGAAGCTGAGAGATGTGTGTCACTGTATGTGTTTGCATGTGTGTGTGTGTGTGTGTGTGTGAGAGAGAGAGAGTGATGTAAATCAAATTATACAGTATTACAGATTCATTAAAACCAATCTTACCAATCAGTTTCACACAGGATATTATATAACGAGCGAATTATCTAATACACATGCTTTTCAGAGATGGCAGATATCAAAAAAAAATCTGTAATACTGCACACCCACTTTATTAATATGCTTTATGGCATAACTGCATAACTTATAGATTCTTAGATCACACACACACATGAAAGGTAGGTTTGGTGAGATTGTTGAGATGCTTGAACAGAAGCATGTAGATTTGTAATCACCCAAGAGGAGGTTCTGCTAGGTTCCTCACAAACAAAGAACATAGATATAAGATTTTCTTGGTAGGAAACCATGATGGGGTTGGGGGCATGGGTATACACTTTGCTGAGAAATGGGTTGATAAGCTAATCGAGGTAGTCAGAGTTTGTAATAGAATACTTAAGCTTAGATTAGTGCTGCAACATGGAATAGCAGCCATTATCTCGGCCTATACTCCTCGATCAGGGCTCCCTCATGAACAGAAAGACTGATTTATTGACACCCTCTTGCAGACTACCTCATCGACAAATGATAGGGACCTTCTCTTTGTTGCTGGTGACTTCAGTGGGCATGTTGGACATCTGGGGAACATCCATGGTATGCATGGTGGAAACAGATTTAGTTCCTGCAATGAGGTGGAGACCAGGCTGCTGGAGTTCTGTGATGCAAATAATCTTATGATCTGTAATACTAACTTCAGGAAACCTGCCAGTAACCTGTTCACCTTCCAGTCAAATGGGCACATTAGTTAGATTGACTACATTCTCACCAGGAAATGAAAAAGATGGCTGCTTATAAATGCCTAAACCTTCCCAGGTGAAGAATGCACTCCACAACATAGGTTAGTTGTTAACGACATCAGGATCAGGGCTAAATGGCTGCCCAGAAGATGACCAGTCTGGAAAATAAGGGTCTGGAAGCTTTAGGATTCTCTAAATGGACAGAGATTTAGAGACGTATTACTTGAGGCTTTTGATGAAAAAGAGAAGGATGTAATATCACATAATGTGGAGGACAACTGGAGGTTCCTACAGGACAACCTGTTGAGGGCTACTGACCAGATCTGTGGTTAGTGCAAAGTCCCCTCTCAACCTAAGGTGACATGGTGGTGGAACAATGTAGTTGACAGGACCATTAGGGAAAAGAAACAGGCCTGGAAGGACTGGAAGTGTGGTGGTAGCAGGGAACAGTATCAGATTGCCAGAAGGGAAGCTAGGAGACAGGTTTACGTAGCCAGAGGGGAAACAGATAAGAAAAAATTTGCCAATGTTCTGTGTCATGAGGACCAAAGACTTGAAGTGTTTTGTGTTTCAAGACAGTGTGTGAGAGAGAATTGTGATGTCATAGGAGAGAAATGTGTCCGCATGGATGATGGCTCACTTGTATTCAATGATGCTGCAAAGAAAGAGACTTGGAGATGCCTCTATTCAAGATTGCTAACTGAAGAGAATGAATGGGAGAAAGAGAGTTTGCCGAATGTCCACCCAACAGAGGGACCAGCTATCTGAATTGACAGTACCTTGGTAGATAAAGCAATTAAGGATATGAAGACAGGGAAATCCCCTGGCCCATCAAGAGTCACCACTGAGATGCTTAAAATATCTGGTGGTATAGGCTATAGCTTAGTAACCCGTATAGTTAACCAGGTGATACACAAAGGAACCATACCCAATGACATGTGTAGCTGTACCATAGTCAACTGCTACAAAGGTAAAGGTGATGCCTTGGATAGAAATAATTACAGAGGTGTGAACAGCCATACTACAAGACAGTGAAACATGGGCTGTGACTGTTGAAGACATGTGTAGGCTTGTAAGAAATGAAGCTAGTATGCTTCACTGAATGTGCAATGTCAGGGTGCATGTATGACAGAATGTAAGCATCCTGAGCGAAAAGTTCGATGTAAGAAGCATCAGATGTGGTGTGCAAGAGAGACAACTGCACTGGTATGGTCATATGATGCATATGAATGAGGACAGTTGTATAAAGAAGTGTTGCACTCTAACTGTAGAGGAAACCTGTGGAAGAGGTAGACCCAAGAAGACATGGGATGAGGTGGTGAAGCACAATCTTCGAATGTTAGGCCTCACAGAGGCAATGACAATGACTGAGACCTTTGGCAATATGCTGTGATGAGGACCTGTCAAACCAAGTGAAATCATAGTCATGGCTGATGTCAATGCCATCTGACTGGCACCCATACCAGTGGCATGTAAAATGCACTGATCGAGCGTTGGACCTCATGGAGGCAGTGACAGATGACCAAGACCCTTGGTGATATACCATACTTGTGTAGACCTGTCAAGCCAAGTGAGGCTTAGTCATGGCCGATGCCAGTGTCAGATCAGTGGCACATAAAAAATCACCCATTACACTCTGGGAGTGTTTGGTGTTAGGAAAGGCATCAAGCTGTAGAAACCTTGTCAAATCAGATAGGAACCTGGTGCAGATCTAACTCATGACAGCATGGAAAGTGGATGTTAAATGATGATGATATACATACATACACATAATTATATATGTATTAATAGTAATGGTATGACAACAAAAGAATGAATGAGACCTCGATATGTAAATAGAGGAATTTATCTGTAATATAATATGTGAATATGTGACAATTATTCTTAATAACTGACAAGATGCCGGAGCAGGTTTCTGCCCCAACATCTGAAACTTGGAGTTTTATTATGGCAACTGAATAATTGTCACATATTATTTTACAAATATATATATGTCATTTTATTTTATATAACATCATGAAATGTTGAATGATATCTAAAAAAAAATGCTTTATTTTAATTATAAGTAACTTTACAGAAAAAATTAACTTTACCATCATTTCCACAGACCTTTGCGCGAATTTATTTCATCTGATACGCTTGTCAATATTGACGACCATCATAACACATAACAAAACATCCTCACACATGCTACACATGTTCTAAATAACATTCATACATATATATCGCAATAACAAATCAAATTTATTAATCCATATTACATAACACAAATGAAATACAAAAACCAAAGGAAAATCTTTATAAAAACAGATTTTCCTCTTCATCAATTTTTCTAAACAAATAAACCACTTTTTTATATGTGTCCTTAATGGCTTCTATATTAATATTATATTGATATTATTATTGATTTTTTTTTATGTTTGTTTGTTTCATGTGGGACTGTGCTTGCTTATAGCTTTATTGTCAATGTAGTTAAGATTGTGTCATCTGCTTTGTTATAGTAAATTTTCTTGTTTATGATTTAAAAAAAAATTATTTTGATGTTCTGTATTAAACAGTTATATCTGATTTTATATATATATATATTCAATACAGTATTATAAAGTCATTTCAGCTGAGCAAAACTGGTTAGTAAAATCAGCTAAAACAAGTCTAATACTGTATCATATAAATATTAATATACCAATTCTATTGCCTGGTTTTCTGAATTAGAGATTCTTAGACTTAAATGTATGTATGCATTGCATTTACATGTGTATAAATCACACCCAGATTTTTCAATTAAAATCAGACATAAAATAGTGTTATTAATATACAAGTAAATACGAGTGTGTGTGTGTATTTTGTTCAGCTACCACAGGTATTTACTGTTAGTATTATTTTTGTTTTTGTGTGGTTTTTTATTATCATCATCATCATTTTCGTAGTTATTGACTTTTATATTGAATTGTCTGCAACTTAAATACATGTATTTCATTGTACTATTTTAGTATTTTTATATATAATACTATTGTTATACTATTTCATTATTGTGACATCCCTTATTTGCATTTGACATTCCTCACTTGCTATGCGTCTTCCCATATTCTTGCATGAAATATAAACACTTTGTTTCTAAACCTAAATTTAAAGAAATTCTAATATCATTTCCAGAAATATGGTAGAAATACATTAAAGGTCCAGTCTTTGGTGATATGCCATTATTAATTAAAATTAAATGGCTGTGTAGTTAAGAAGTTTGCTTTGGTTTTGGGTCCAATCCCACTGCATGGCATCTTGGGCAATGCCTTTCTGCTATAAGTCCAAACTGACCAAAGTCTTTTGAGTCGACAGAAATTGGAATAAACCTATTAAAAAATATGTGTGTGTGTTTTTCCTAAATTTGGCATGTGATAGTTGTAAACATGTAATACTGTCGTCCGTTTCTACTCTTCCATGAAAACCTGTCTGGTCATGGAATAATATTAATTTGCTTGAAAATAGATAAGGTTTAGTGACAGAAAGGGCGTCCAGCTGTAAAACTCCCACCTATTCTCTGGCACTGCCCCAGATGCTGCAGCTGAGAGGGTTCAAATTAAGGGTCAGAATGTTACTTGAGATTGAGGGCCACATAGCCCCCATGGCTCTCTCAACTCTTTCCAGATACAAACTGCCCTTTCCTCATGATATGGCTATGTAACTGACGTTCTCATATACCATACATCTGGTGGTAGGCTCTGCTACCTTGAGCTGCTTAGCTATGGCCCTCATTGATCCACTAGGGGTATCACTTAACTATTGAGAATGTTTCTTTGTTTTATCAACTAATTATATAAACTCCACCAGAAGATTTCCTGACTCTGTAAATGAAGGACCTGACCATGTTCAAGATGCTCACAACCTCTAAGTTGTTGAGGTTAGCAGTTGGAACCACAAAATTGGTATATCATAATTTTTGGTCACATTGGAATCAGCAAAACTGATGCTGTCCATACATTTGAAATAGAAATATTGTCAAAATTTGGTGCATGTCTCAGTCAAAATTTAGCAGATGCTGCATAACATTGCTTCTTTGGTACAGGGAGCATAACATTGCATTTTGGTTACATACTGCATAAAATTGCATCTTTAGATCATGCTACATGACATTACATTTTTGGTGCATATTGCATAATAAGGCATCTTCAGCACAACCAAAATTGTATTTTTGGTGTATACTGCATAACATAGCATCTCTGCATGTTACAAAATATCACATCTTTAGTGCATACTGCATAATTTGCATCCTTGGAGCATGCTGCATGGTGTTGCATCCTTGGTGCATACTGCATATCATTGCATTTTTGTATGCTGCAAAAAATTACGTTTTGTTCATGTTGCACAATATTGCATCATTGGTGCATGATGAAAGACATTATATATTTGGCACATCACATATTGCATCTTCGGTAATGATGCATAGCATTGCATCTTTGCATGCAGCAAAATATTGTATATTTAGTACATGCTGCATAATTTTGCATTTTTAGTGCATGCTGCATAATATTGCCTCTTCGTATCCTGCATGACTACATTTTTGGTGCATGATGCAGAGCATATTTCATACTTGTTGCAAACAATGTACTTGGTGCATGCTGCATAATATTGCATATTTGGTGCATGCTGCACAACACTACATCTTTTCATGTTACATAACATTGTATTTTGTGCATGTTGCATAACATTGCACCTTTGGCATATGTTGCATAACATTGTACATTTGGTGCATACAGTATAATATTGTGCCTTTGGTGCATACAGCATAATATTGTGCCTTTGGCACATACTGCATAATATTGCACCTTTAGCGCATACTGCATAATATTGCACCTTTAGCGCATACTGCAAAATATTGCACCTTTCGCACATACTACATAACAGTGCACCTTTGGCGCATACTGCACAACATTGCACCTTTGGCGCATACTGCATAACATTGCACCTTTGACGCATACTGCATCTTTTCAGGTTGTATAACATTGCATCTTTGGTGCATGCTGCGATTACATGGCACCTTTGGCACATATTTCATAACAGCGCATTTTTGTTGCATGCTGCATAATAGTGCACCTTTGGCACGTGCTGCATAACATTACATCTTTGACGCATTTTACATAACACTACATCTCTGCATCTTTGGTACATGGTGCATAACTGCATCTTTGGCATGTGCTGCATAATAACGCAAATTTGGCACATGCTGCATAACAGTGCAACTTTGTGTGCTGATAACTGCATCTCTGAGGCATGTTGTATAACCTCTCGTTTTTAGTACATGCTTCATAACATTTCATATTTGGTGCATGCTGTATAACTTTGCATCTTTGCATGCTGTACAACATTGCATATTTAGTGCATGGCACATACCATTTCATTTCAGTGCATATTGCAAAACATTACATATTTGGTGCATGTTGTCTCCCATGGCCTGCTGAAGTTTGTTCACAAATAACTGGCATCTCACCACTGTTATCTTTAACTATATTATCCAATGTGTCCTTTCTCTTTTGTTTTGAGATAGAATGTAATTTGCAGGATATTTAGCTGTTCCTTCTTGAAGGTCAGGCAACCACCTAAAGGCTCCATCATTAGCTTAAGCTTTACTTATTTGACTTGTTTTAGAAAATATATTACTCTAAAGTCATAGGTTGAAACTAAGAGTTACATCATGGTAGAGTCATATTAGTAATTAAACTACACACATACACTGTTATTTTTTTTTTTTTAGTTATTTTCCATAGTATATGCAATTAACCCTTTTCATACCAACTTGCCTGAGGCAGACCCAGTTCTATGATACAAACCTTTTATTTTCAAGTGATCTAAATTGAAATCTTTCATTAAAATTTCATGGTAATTTGTTCCAAGTACCAGCTTAATAATGAGAAAATTGAGACAAAGGGTGTGTATTTCAACAGAAATATGATGATGAAAGGGTTAAAACGCAGATGGGTCACACCGGATAATATAGGGTGTAGTGCAAGATACATGAAAGAAAAGTAAGGTAGTATGGTCATGCTTGGAAAGCCTCAGTTCATAATTCTGCTGAATCTGGACTGATTTAGTGTTACCATATATCAAAAGAAAAATTGTAACAAAAAGAGTGCCTATGACACTGTAATTCATCTTTTATATAACATATATCTTTCATTGTGTGTGTGTGTGTATATATATATATATATATATATAATATATATATATATATATATATATATACCATCAACACTATTGCATCACCAAAGCCTGCATCTGTATTTCTTAGCACTGTAGTCACAGCAATAACAGATAAATTTTCTTCCAGTATCATGTTTTGTCTACTCAGGGAGAGAAAAAAAATAACTCCCAAGCCTTTTTTAATGCCAGAATATGAGGAAGACCTCACAAATGAGAGATGTCTCAAATAATTTTATCTTGTATATTATATTTTAATATCAGTTTTCAGTATTAAAACTTATTACATTTGTTTCAATGAACTTAATTGTAATATATGCAACTTACATGAACACAATGTATGTATTTTAACAAGTAAAGTTATTATAAATATACAATTTGTCTTAACTAAAATATTATATTATTAAATGCAATATGATATTATTCAATATATAATCATTTAAATTTTAATTGTAAATGTCATAGTTTAAAATCAATCATTATAAACATTACGATTTCATAATTAACTTTTTTTTAATTATTATAGTTAACTATTAATTATTACAGTATGTGAGTGGTGGACTGGTAGAATTGATAGAGCATCCAAGAAATATGGTTTGTGATATTTAGTTACATAGGTTTATAATGACAGAGTTCAAATCCTGACTAGTTCAACTTGGTCTTTCATCCTTTTGGAAGGCTCATCATCATTGTTTAACGTCCCTTTTCCATGCTGGCATGGGTTGGAGAGCCAGCGGCTGCACCAGGCTCCACAGCTAAATGCCCTTCCTAACACCAACCACTCCAAGAGTGTTGTGGGTGCTTTTTACGTGCTTTTTAAAATAAATACCAGTCAATTAGTGATCTTTAATTAATTAACTATTCCCCATCACCACCACCACTATTAAGATGTCTGGTCGTGTGGTCAGAAACCATTAATTATTTCACTAATTATTAATTAGTTATTGATTTTTGTTGCTTAATCACAGACATATTGCTCAACAGACAATGTAAACAAATACTGTAATTATACTTAGTTTTATTATATTTATTTAAGGCCCTTTACTCCAAGCAGAGCATAGACCATCGATGATTGCTCTCCACTGTTCTCAACCCTGGGCCATCTTTTTGCCCTTCTCCAATTGGATCCCTGCCCTTACAGATTCCTCTTTGATTTTACTGTCCCTTGTCATGTTTCCCCAAGGGATGGCCTCCCCTACCCAGGTCTTGTTGGTTTTGAAATGTCATCGATGCTTCTGTATCTTTGCCTTTTTTCTAGGAAAGGATATTACCCCTACACAAACCCATTTTTATCTCTGGGTAAAAGAGATAATCCATATTAATTTGGTTTCTACCCTTTGATCTCTCCAACATGGGGCTTGTGTTTTGCTGGCATAGTTCTCAGGGTTATTGAAGCACACAAGCCAAAGCATCACAGGGCCTTACAGTAGCAGTTTTATTATGGATGAGAGAGAAATTCTTTGTAAGCTAAGTTTGAAGTCCAGTTTTGATGACCAGTGAAAGATAATTGGTACCATTCTAAATATATTCCATCAGATTTGAATGTTAATCACTATTGGATTTCACTTCTGGATATCGTCTGAAAGAAGAAGCTGTTCTTTTGAAGGCAAAATAAAATAGCAATTTGTGTATTTACCATCAAATTTGCTGGGAACATATTAAGAATTAGTTTACCAATGTAGGTGTTTTATCGATTTCCAAAACTGACACTCGGTCAGAAACATGAATGAAGATCTTCCCTTAACAGTTGACCGGTAGTTACTCTATTGAAACCCTACTACCATAACCCACTGCCATGGAAAAATGAAATTCAAAGTTAGACTGGCTGTATTTGAACTCAGACTGTCTCGTAACATTAGCTTAAAATCAAAATGACTTATTTTATTTAGCTCTCTATCAATACTACCATGCACCACCACTCTCCTTTAATTACGATTAATTACATCTAATAAATTTTGATTTACTTTCAAATTAATTATATATATGTATGTATGTAATGTTGTTGTTGTTATTGCCATTTTTAATATTGTTGTTATCAATGTTGTTTTCACTGTTATTATTTATATCTTTAACTTATTGTTTTCTTAATTTGTTATTAGATTGATTTTGCTCCTAAATTATAATTACCATTATCTGTTTATTGTTATTGCCATCATTATAGTTATTATTATTATTATTATTATTATTCCACCGAGGTCAACTTTGCTTTCATCCTTTCAGGGTCAATGAATTAAGTACCAGTAAAACACTGGGGTCAATACAATCAACTAGCACCCACCCCACAAATTTGAGACTTTGTGCCCTTAGTAGAAAAGATTATAGCTATTATTATTAATATTATGGCAGTGAGCTGGCAGAATTGTTAACACACCAGACAAAACACTCAGTGACATTGTTTGTGTTTACATTCTGAGTTCAAATACCAATAAGATTCACTTTGCTTTCTCATTCTTTCAGGGTCAATAAAATTAATATTAGTTCAGCATTGGAGTCACTGTAATCAACTGGACCCTTCCCACCAAAAAACTGCAAGCCCTACATTTATAGTAGTAGAAAGAATTATTCTTATTATTTTGGTTTGGCTCAGGTTTGATCTTATTCCTAATAGGATTCATGTGGGTAGCGGGTTACTACCTGTAACCTTAGGTATCCACAAGTTTTCAGCAGTCTTTCAAGTGCTTCATCATCATTGTTCGACCGTGGTCGAGACAATGGAATTTACCATGTTGCGCCAGACTTCACGGTCCATCATAGCATTACGGAGGTCCTGTTGCTGGATGCCTGTATCCCTGGAGATTACATCAGGGTAGGAGAGTGTGCGCCCTCTGGTGTTGCGAGTAGATGGCTTCCAGAGGAGAAGAGTAGAGATTACTTCTTTTTCAGCTCTACAACAATGTCCAGCAAACTGGACTCTCCTACCTTTCACAAGAGATGACACAGGTGGTAATTTCCCATATATTTGCATTTTAGTTGGATGGTGCTTAGAAACCCCCTGATAATCTTTGCTGTCCCTAAGAGACAACCTTTCTGTAGGGGCTCTAACAGGCATTCTATTTCAATCTCCTTCGGCCATTTGTCTATACCTTTGTAATATTTTGGTAGAATCTTCAGCAAAGATGCCATGTTAAGCAAGGATAAGAAGAAGAATTCTTCCTGATTTTTGGTGCAAGACCAATTTTGAGGGGAGGGGACAAGTCAATTACATTGACCCCAGGACTTGGTTGGTACTTATTTTATCAACACTGAAAGGAAGAAAGGTAAGGTGATTCTTGGTGGAATTTGAAAAGGCCAAGGAAATGCCATTAAGCATTTTGTCCAATCCACAATTGTACCTGCCATCTCACTTCCTTAATAATGATCAAAATCAAAATCACTGACCTGGTCAATGCACATCCAAGTGTGATCATTGCCAGGGCTGTGGATTGGATCCCATGCCGGTGGCATATAAAAAGCACCATTTGAGTGTGATCGTTGCCAGTGTCACCTTACTGGCACATGTGCTGGTGGCACGTGAAAAACAACATTCGAACATGGTCATTGCCAGTGCCACCTGACTGGCTCCCATGCAAGTAGCATGTAAAAGACACCTTTTGAGAATGGTCGTTGCCAGAACCACCTGACTGGCCCTCATGCTGGTGGCACGTAAAAGCACCCACTACACTCTCGGAGTGGTTGGCGTTAGGAAGGGCATCTAGCTGTAGAAACTTTGCCAGATCAGATTGGAGCCTGGTGCAGCCTTCTGGTTCACCAGTCCTCAATCAAACCGTGTAACCCATGCCAGCATGGAAAGCAGACATTAAACGATGAATAATAATAATAATAATCACACAAGGCCTAAAATTTTGTGGAAGGCAACTAGGTAATTACAACAACCCCAGTGTTCAACATTATCAACACCGAAATGATGAAAGGCATAGTTGAACTCCATGGAATTTGAACTCAAAACATAAAGAATCGGAAAAATTCTGCTGAACACTTTGTCCGATGCATTTGCAATTTTACCATCTCACCACATTATTATTATTATTATTATCCTCAATAATAATAACAAAAGTAATAATGGTTTCAAATTTCGCCACAAGACCAGCCATTTTGGTGGGAGGGGATCTGTCAATTACATCCCAGTGTTTTGCTGGTACTTAATTTATTGACCCCAAAAGGATGAAAAGCAAAGTTGACCTCGGTGGAATTCGAACTCAGAACATAGTGTCAGACGAAATACTGCTAAGCATTTTGCCCAGTGTGCTAATGATTCTGCCAGCTCACCACTTTAAATAATAATAATAATAATAATAATAATTATTATAATAAAAATTGTACCATTTTATTGCTATGAAGTTATTGTTTAAAATAATATGAATAGTTGTTTCTGGAGAATTTCTTATTTTCCTGTTCTGTTTTACAGCTCCTGATGGGAAAGAACTTCCAGTGAAACTGAAGAACAAGGGTGATCACATTTATCAAGCGGAATGGACTCCCGTAGTTGTTGGTATGTCCTTCTTAAACCTTATCATTTTCACAGATGCTCTTCTGTCTCCCACCCTTCTTTAACCCACAACTCTCTTCTGATATATTTTCTATCGTTTATCTTTCACTTGGTTCAGTCATTGGATTGTGGCTATGCTGGGGCACCATTTTCAAGGGTTTAGTTGAAAAATCAACCCACTTTTTTTGTTTTGGGTTTTTTTTTTTTTCATTTTTAACATTTGATATTTGTTTTGATATTCACTTGCAAGTGATATTTACCTGTGCACAGGTAAGACAGTGCTATCAAAGGGTCTGGCACATATGGTATTGTCTAGACAATTAACTAAATTAATTAGACATTAACTAAATACAGCTATACTTCTTATCCATCACTTTACTAAATCTGTCCCCTTCTCTATTAATTCAATTTATATAGACAAATTTAACAGGGCCTTTTTTCCTGTTTCTTGACTTTTTACCTTTTTATCATTTCTCTTACTTATAGGGGACCACAAAATACAAGTTGCTTATGCAAGTAGCCCAATAAAAAACAGTCCTTTCACTGCCAAAGCGTATGATGCTGGTAGGGTTACAGTGAATCCTGCAACAAAAGGAAATCTTGGCAAACCAGTAGAATTTATGCGTAAGTTGACTTTAAAAAAAAAATTACTTTTTTGTGACTTTTTTATTTCTTTCCTTTTGATAGTTTTTATATTTGAAATTTTCATTGTAATTCTTTTACATAAGTCACTGGACAGTGGCCATGCTGGAGCACTACTTTTAAGTGTTTAGTCAAAAGAACAAACCTCAGCATGCCTTTTAAAATTTTTTAAAGCCTATTACTATATGTTCTATTAATTTTTGCTGAACCACTAAGTTATGGAAACGTCAACAAACCATTACCTGTTGTGACGTTGTAGCAGGGTGCACTCGTACCAGTGCTGCATAAATTCCCTCGTGCCAGTGGCACATAGAAAGCGTTCAGCATACTCTGTAAAGTGATTGGTGTTAGGAAGGGCATCCAGCCATAGAAACCATGACACAACAGACAACTGGAGTTTGGACAGCTCCCCAGCTGGCTACTTCCTGTCAAACTGTCCAACCCATGGCGGCATGGAAAACAAACGTTAAATAATGATGATCATATATATATATATAGTAAATGAAAGACAGAAGATGGAATATATGAGAAATTTGTATTAATCACGACAATTGTTTCGACACATCTAGTGTTGATCCCTCATGGGTGGGACACTTAACAACTGGTTCAGGTGTATCCAGCTGTGCAGATGTCTCATTGAGTGATATATAGACACAACTCATTAAAATAATAGTTCTGCAAAATGTATCTTCTCATTTTGTAGAAAGAGAAGCAGTAAAGCGAAGGAAATGTCTTCATTTATATAGAAGATCAAACTAAAATCACAGATGATATATATATATATAATATATATATATATATATATATATATATATCATCATCATCATCATCATCATCATTTAACGTCTGCTTTCCATGCTAGCATTTGTTGGACGATTTGACTGAGGACTGGCGAACCAGATAGCTGCACCAGGCTCCAATCTTGATCTAGCAGAGTTCCTACAGCTGGATGCCCTTCCTAACACCAACCACTCCGAGAGTGTAGTGGGTGCTTTTACGTGCCACCGGCACGAGGGCCAGTCAAGCGATACTGGCAACAGTTATGCTCAAATGGTGTTTTTTTACATGCTACCTGCACAGGAGCCAGTCCAGCGGCACTGGCAATGACCTCACTCAAATGTTTTTTCATGTGCCACCAGCACATATATACATATATATATATAAGTATATGCGTGTATGCTTGCAGACAGAATGGTTACCACATCAGACAAAATGCTTAGCAGCATTTCTTTTGTCTCTTTTCAAATCTCACCAGGGTTAGCTTTGTTTTTCATCCTGCCAAAATCAATAAAATAAAGCACCAGTTAAGAATTAGGTCAATGGAATCTGCTAACCATCTCCCACTAAAATAGTTGGCCTTGCACCAATTTTAAACCATCATCATCATCATAATTATTATTATCATCATTATCCTCTTTTAATTTTGTTCCCATTTCTTGTTGAGTGTCATCCTGACACCTAGGGCAAAGAAACTTACTGTATGCATCGGTAAGTCATTAAAATAAACAAACCAGATTGTTCATTTACAAAACCATTATTATTATTATTGTTATTATTATTATTACTAGTGGATACCAGTAAAGCAGGAATTGGTAATATTGAAATTCTTGTGTCAGTAAATGGAGAAACTGTACCAAACTATTTTAAGCAAGAAACAAAAGATTCTTGCTTCAGAATATCCTTTACACCACAAGAACCGTCCAAACATATGGTACATGTCAAATTCAATGGAGAGCCAGTTCCAGGTAAGAATTCTCTTGAAATCAAGTATCATGTATATATGTGTCTTTCTGAGAAAGAGAGGTGGGGGAAGAGAGTCTGCTAATGTTCTTTGGTTTTTGTGCAAAACTAGATACACACAAAACACACATAATGATAATAATGTGGTGTGAATATTTTCATCTCTCCTTCAAATATGTATACTGGGTGTTCAAAAAGTCTCTCCACAGTAAGTATTGTAAAATAAATATTTATAAGATGGTATAAGACTACAAAAGGGTATATTAGATTTTACAAGACTTTAATAAACTTTATAAGGGGTGTTGAAAGTGTCATGCTTCATTTTCAATCTTTTACTGCCATGTGAGCACTTCCTAGGCTGATTACCGCAGGAACAAAAAACATTCACTGCTGAGATATTTTTTGAACACCCTGTATTTCTGATATATTTGTGTTTCCACAGGAAGTCCTTTCCCAGTCAGGATCCTAAACAGTGAGCGTATCCATGTTTCTGGACAAGCCCTCCAGTTGGCATCAGCCAATACCCTTTCCAGTTTTAAGATCGATCCTAAAGGTGCAGGGGAAGGAGATGTTACTGTCAACATTACAGGTAACTATTATCGGATTGTTGCTTTCTTTTTGTTTTGTTTTTAATTATTTATTTATTGGTATTTGTTTTAATAAATTTTTCTCCAATGCCACTGAGTTTAGGAAGTGATTTAATGAAACAAATTATCATCATCATTTTCCTCACTGTTATCATCTTCATCAACATCATCTCACTCGACATCGTCACCATCATTGCCATCATTATTGTCATCATCATCTTTCTCATCTTTGTCCTCTTCATTAGCACCATCTATTTGCCATATTTATCATTACTAAAGCTATCATCATCATCAAAAATATCTTCACTACTGAAATTGTCATTGACAATAACCTTAATACCATCTTAATTGTCATCACGATCACCATCATCATCTCCAATGTTGAAGTTATCATCATCATCTTTACATTGTTTACATTTGATGGATAGTTGTCCTCATCTTGTTTGTTGTTAACACGTTTCGGCTGATATACCCTCTAGCCTTCATCAGGTGTCATGGAGAAATTTCAAACCTGGGTTCTCATTCTTAAGATATTTTTTGATATTATCATTATTATTCAAGTCACTGCCTGGAATCGATCTTGGAATCTTGGGGTTAGTAGCCCATGCTCTTAACCACTATGCCATATGCCTACGGGCATATATCCATCAAATGTAAATAATGTAAATAATTCCTCATCTCTTCTCATGATATAGAACTGTATCATCATCTTTATTGTCATCAAGGTGAATAGCCATTAGTTTAGAGTGCTGCATTCACAATCATAATATCATAAGTTCAGTTCCTGGACTGGACAGTTCATTATGTCCTTGAGCAAGGTACTTCATTTCATGTTGCATTAGTCTAGTCAGCTAAAAACAAATACCTTCTCTCTCTCCTTCCTGCTGTCACGTCCCTGATGTTCCACGGAGTCAAGAATTGAAGGGCCAATAATGTGTTTATATCTACTCTCAGACACATCACAAGTACCTTAAACAATTAGCAAAAACATGGTACAAGGTACCAAGAGTGACAGCTAAACTTTAACAACCTTGTCTGAAAATTTCTGGTTTTGTGCCTGCCTCAAAAATCAAATGATTTTCAATTTAATGTATTGATTTTTTTTTTTCTTTTTCTCGTTTTTACCCTTTTCTTTAATTACTCTTTTAAAACAATCTGTGTCTCTGTACTCTTATTTTCCAGGACCAAGTGGTAGACAAGTCCCAGCCAGAGTATCTGGTAGCCCCACTTCAGTTTACAGAGTGGATTTTACCCCAACAGAAATAGGTAAGTCTGAACACTTGGTAGGATTAGATTGTCTGTTAACTTAACTCATTTCTTACCATATTTCTGTTGAAATATGCTGCCTCTGTTTTGCTTCATTTTGACAGTAATGAAGAATTTAGGAAAGTAACTTTGTCAGTACTAAACCATTTTTTTAGCACATATCTGTTAAACTGTATTGTTTTGCTCTAATTGATTTTTGAAAATAATGAAGAATTTAGGAAAATAGCTTCATTTATTAAAATGGAATTTTAATGAAAGGTTTTAATTTAGATTAGTTTAAGACATGAAGTTTGTATCATGGACTCAAGGATAGTCTTTGGCAGGTTTGTAACAAAAGGGTTAACTATCTGTACTAGTGTAGTGGACAGAAAGAATTGGTAGAGCATTGAACAAAGTGACTTGTGGTATTTAAGCAGATTGATGGAATTGGTAGAACATCAGAGAGATTATCTTATGGTATTTGGTTTATCTCTTTAATGTTCTGAATTCAAAACCTGTTTGGGTTAACCTTTTCTTTTGAACATGGAACTGCCAAGCACTCTGGCTAAAATCATTTTGCCTCTCTACCTACAACTGGCAGAAAAGGAAGGGTATGGCAAATAGTGCAGGTCCAAGATATCACCAGAAATTCTAAGATGTTTCCCACTGAAGTGGCCTTTCATCATAAATTGGATCTAGGGCCTAAAAGAAAATCAACATAAAATGCCCGTAATTCATTCTGTAATGGCTGATATGATTTTAAACAATGGCAGAAACCATTCCACTTTGATGATGCGGTATTTAATGCTTGGATTTTCACTTGTGGCAGATAGCCTTGACAGTGGCACATGTTAGTGTGTGTGTGTATGTGTGAAGGTGCATGGCTCAGTAGTTACAGCATCAGGCTCCCAATCAGGAGGTAGTGAGTTCGATTCCTGGACTAGGCTGTGTTGTGTTGTTTTCTTGAGCAAGGCACTTTATTTCACGTTGGTCCAGTTGATTCAGCTGTAGAAATGAGTTGTGATCTCACTGGTGCCAAGCTGTATCAGTCTTTGTTTTTCCCTTTGATAACTTCGATGGAAAGGAGAGGGGAGGCTGGTATGCATGATTGGTTGCTGGTCTTCCACCAACAACCTTGCCCAGACTTGTGCCTCAGAGAGTAACTTTGTAGGTGCAATCCCATGGTCATCCATGACCAAAACAGGTCTTTACCACAGACAGACAGATACTTCATTTAACATTATAATTATTTTTTTAAGGGTGTATACATAACACATATTAACATTTCTTTCAGGTAAACACACAATCAAAGTATGCTACGATGATGTTGAGATAAAAGGTAGCCCTTTCTATTGCAATGTCTTTGATGCCAACTTATCAATTGTGAAAGGATCTTCCAGAGCCTATTTGAACAGAAGCATAACCATTCTTGGTAAGTATCCTTCCACTGATACACAACCATGTTGTCAATCAATCCAGTATTGAGATAAGGAACAGCTGCTTTTAGGATACTGGTTTAAGGTTTAAAATTTGGAGATCAATTAACCTTGTCTTTATATCATCCTGTGTTTTTAACACATTACTGCATGGTAACTGGGTACATGAGGTTCTATGCATGTGTACTTGAAGCAAATTAACTTGTTTTTAATAGTGGGGTACATTTCATAATTGTCCACATTTCATATGATATAGTACACACATTTTATTGTTGTTGGCCAATAGAAAGCGGTTGTGAGAACTGATTTGTATATAATTAGCATGTTACATCACCAGCAAGAATTTAATCAGTGCAGTGAAGTTTAAACATTGCTAATAACAAAGGAGAAAGAAAGTCACATCAAAATATCTGGATAGAATTTCAGAAAGTTATGATCAAAGGATAAACGTTGAAATCAGGAACAGCAGAAGGGTGATTTGAAAGGAGAAATCCTATATTGTGGACTGTTACTTCCTTCATTGATGAAGGACCATATAAAATTAAGAGGCAAGCATTAATTTCATTTGCCCTGGTTACAGATTGTATATGTGCACAGGGACAAGTCTTAGAGAGAACAGTGTCCTCCACCCCACTCACTTTACTGGGTGAGCAAGATATGCACCCAACAGACTTAAATATAAAAACCCATCAAAGGAGAGTTTGTTGCAGAGAAGGTATCAGTTAATTACACCTGGAGAGGAAATATGCACCAACAGGTGACATTTCTAATTGAAAACAACATTGCTGTTCCCTACTGTCACTTTAGAGCATACATTTTTGAAACTTCCATAACATAACAATAATAAAGCATAGTAATAATGATATTAATAATAATAATAATTATTATAATAATAATAATAGAATAACTCAAATATGGACTTAACAGAGAAAAGAAATTGGTACGACCATAAACCCGAAGGCATCATCGAAAATGATAATGCAAAGATCCTGTGGGATTTTGATTCAGTGTGACTATGAGGTAGAGAATAGGAAGCCAGACATAGTCTTAATTGAGAAAGAAAACAAACTATGCTGGATCATAGATATAGCATACCCAGCTGACAACAAGGTGTGCATTAAGGTAGAAAGAAAAGTCGATAGATATGACAGGTTAGCTTGGGAGGTTAAGCTGTTGTGGTTGATGCAAAAGGTGGCAGTAGTACCAATAATTGTCGGAGACTTGGGAACAGTGAGTAAAAATCTTGAGAAGTACATGGAACAAATAAGGGCTGCAATAAGGGTGGAGCACTTGCAGAAAACAGCACAGCTTGGAACCGCTCAAATTTTCTGGAAGGTGCTCGAAAAATAAGGGACTTTACCTTAGTTCACTGGTAGTGAACAGCTGACACCATAGTACATCTCCAGTGTGAGAAGCTGTGCAAAGGCAATGATAATAATAGAATAACTCAAAACAATCTTGATGGACAACACACTATACAGTAAGCACCTAATAATCTAAAACTGCCCAACTCCTGCAACATATACTTGACAAGATTAAGGCCCAGTCAAATAACACAACCCACATTATTCATGTGACATATGACACAACAAACACTAATATTACAAGAAAAAGAGAAACTAAATCTAATGCCAAAACAAACTGAAGCAGAAGACCAACAGGAAGAGTCTACACTCCTCCAGTCTTTACAAAAAACATGAACACAATGTTGCCATACACCTCAGGAACATGGAGTTGTACCAGATGATGCAGTAGAAACTTGCAAGAAACTACCGAAGGAAAACTCGAAAATAACAATGTTAGTAATAATAATAAAAATAATGATAATAATAATAATGGTGATAATACCAAATTTCTATTTCAGTTGATACATCTCCTTCGGGTGAAGGTCACTTAGAAGCTGAGGTCAAATGCAAAGGGACTTTGGTACGCAGCAATGTCCAAGATTTAGGGGCAGGCAAACATGAGGTAACCTTCACCCCCCGTGAAGCATCTACCCACATGGTCACACTGTTGTTTAATGGGTACCCTTTACCAGGTAAGCAGTTTCATTTTTCATTTGTTATATTACATTGGGAGACTGTTTATTTACATGTACTTCACTGGCCAAACAAAATATCAGATGAGGAGCTGTCACAAACTCATTGCAAAAGGCCTTTGAAATAAAATGCTGGCAGATCATATACATACATACATACATACATACATACATACATACATACATATATATATATTATATATATATATACACACACATATATATATACACACGCACACACACATATATATATACACACACACACAGACGCACGTGCTATCATTACACACATACACACACATACCTCCTTCTCTTGCACTCTCCTGTCTTTGAAAGAACTTTTTCTTCACCCATTCCCTTCCCGTCATTCAAAATGTGACCACGTGTGTACTGTTGGCGATTATTTTTTTCCTCCGTCTTCCCTTCCTTGGATCTTTCTTTTCCTATGTTTCTGACGAAGAGCTCCACTCGAAACGTTAAATCCTCTTTCTTTCCTTTCTTGAGCGTCCAATAACAGATTACTTGTTCCATATCCCCGCGTTGTTGTGTTTTCTCTTTGTATTTTCATGTTTGGATTAACTTTATATATATACACATATATATATACACATACACGTATATATATATACACACACACACACATATATATATTTATATATATATATGTATGTATAGAGAGAGAAAGGCATGTGCTCAGAATGGACCAGAGGCAGGATACCAATAGTTGCATGAAATTAGACACTACCTAAATAGCCAAAGAAGATCTCATAAAACAGATGAAAGTGAACTGTTAGTAATGGACCTTGCAGACCACAGAAAGTTAGTAACAAAAAAAAAAGAAAGAAAAGAAAATGGCCATAATGGTGTTGAACTGTTGAAGTGTTACTTTCCAGCTGACAGTCCAATGATTAAAACAAAGAATGAAAGAATAACAGAATATGTGAACAAGTTATAAAAATGCTTCGGACCACATTACATTTCATTTACTCATGAAGCGCTCTCTCTCCCTCTTTCTTCCCCACCCTTCATATATATATGTGTGTGTGTGTGTGTATATATATATATATATATATAAAATTGTTTAAAGAAAACAGAGATTACACATAGAATATTCATTTTTTAATCATTGTGCAGCCATATTAAGTTCTTTTTTGCCTACGTGATGTTTCAGCCATTTGTCTGTGTCCATACTTGCACGTTAAAATGTGTTATGATGTAATCGCTAACAAATGGCTGAAACATCAAATAGGCAGAAAAGAAGAACTTAATATGACTGCACAATTGTTAAAAAATGAATATTCTATATATATTCTGTTTTGTTTAAACTATTAATTATTTCTCTTATATTGAAAAGAAATTAAGTCTCTATAGGAACAACTGGATTTTCGGAAGTGAAAAGTACTAAGAATGGTCAAACTAGCCAACCACAAACATTAGTAAATAAGCACATGACCGATAACTAAGATTATCAATTGATAATAGCACAAAACTGATTCCCGCTCAGATAACATACCCCTAAAAAAATTTTTTTCTAAGAAACTTTTGGCAAACAGGCCTATATAAATAAATAACTAATATATATATATATATATATATATAATATATATATATATATATATATATATATTATATATATATATATGTAGAGTTAGTGGTTGGATAACCATCTAAGGAATAAGAATATGTTATTGCTACCGGTATAAATTACCTATGTTAACCCTGGGCATAGATATGCAAGTATGCTCTGCCCATAGGATACAGGCAATAACAGAATAAACAAGTTTATCAGGAATCAAATTTAAATTAAACAGAAAATGGAAAAAACTTTTGATCAACAAACAAATTAACTACCATCACTTATTATTTTTTAATACAAAACTTTAGCATTGATTACAGCCGTTTCTGCTGCCAATGTCAGTCGGTGCCACCAAAGAAAATTATGAGATTCCTGATAAACTTACATACAGTTATATAATATATATATATATTATATAAATATAAATGAATGAATGTGTGTGTGTGGGGGGTAGATAGATAGACACACATACAGATTACATAATTGATAAAATACTTAAGATTGTATGTAACTGTAATGTTGCCTTCTTCAAAACCAATACTTTATATTGTCTTAAACAGGTTCTCCTCTTCATACTGATGTCTTGGATTCCAGCAGTGTATCTGCAAGTGGTGATGGTTTGAAAACAGCTCAAGTGTTTCGATCAACAGGCTTTGACGTTAACACCAATGGTGGACAAGAAGACCTTGATGTTACAATTACAAGTAAATAAATCCATTTAAATAGTTTTATTTTTATTATTTTTGTGCCTTGGAAGCGATGAGTTGGCAGAACTGTTAGCATGCTGCACAAAATGCTTAGCAGCATTTCGTCCAGTTCTTTATGTTCTGAGCGTCAAATTCCACCGAGGTCAACTTTGCCCTCAACAAATTCTGTCTGACCCATGCGGGCATGGAAAAGTGGGCATTAAACAATGATGAGGATGATATTCCTTCTCTCTGTTATGACTTTGATGAATTTATTTTAATAATGTTTTTCAGGCCCAACAAGAACACAATTGCCATTCAGCAAGGTACAAAGAGGCAGTGTCTGTCATATTGACTTTACCCCTCGAGAAGTTGGTACCTATACAATCGAAGCATTGATTGCAGGAACCCCCATTTCAGGAAGTCCTTTTTATTGCCATGTGTTTGATCCTAACCTTGTACGCATCACTGATGTTGACCGGAACGGCAAGGTCCAGAGAGAGATTTACTACACAGGTCAGTCTAAGAGTCAGTCTTTCTGTTTTCCTTTTCTTTTATTATTATTATTATTATTATTATTATTATTATTATTTAATCAGAGGACAGGCAGTGAACTGGTAGAATTTTAAGGATGTCAGACAAAAGTCTTAGCAACTTTGCTTCTGGCTCTTAACATTTTGGGTTCAAATACCATCAAGGCCAACTTTGCCTTTCATCTTTTCGAGGGATCAATGAAATAAGTACCAGTTAAAACAATAGGGTCATTGTAATTGACTACTCACTCCCTCAACAGTTTCAGTCCTTGTGCCTATTGTAGAAAGAATTATTATTATTATTATTATTATTATTATTATTTTTATTATTACATGTTTCACTTTTGTTTTGTATTTGTACAAGTTGGCTCCAAGTCTCACCCAAAAGCCTCAAGAGACAACAAGTTAGAAGTTCATGTTGGTGTTATGTTTAGAGTGTCATATATTTGGTTCTGTACATAGTGTTGTTCTATGGAATGTTTCAGAAACCATAAGAAAATTACGTTTATTTTAAAACTTGAGATTACATAGACAGTATTTTACGTAGGATATGGGCAGTTCCCATGAGCACTATCTTTTGAATTACTGCCATTTTGGGGTTTCCTGATATCTGAGCTAGGTAGGAATCAGCCCGTTTTGCTATCATTCCCAGGGCACCTATGACAACAGGTATTGTTTTAGTTTTCAGGTTCCACATTTTGCTGATTTCTATTTCAAGATCTTTATACTTGCTCAGTTTTTGGTAGGTCTTGACAGATACGTTTATATTGATTGGGACAGTCATATCAATGAGGAGGCATGATTTTTGTCTGAAGTCTTTCAATATGATACCTGGCCTACTTGCATCTATCTTTCTGTCAGTTTGAATGGTGAAATTCCAGAGGAGTGAGATGCGATCATTTTCAAGCACTGGAGGTGGTTTGTGATCCCACCAGTTTATTATTATTATTATTATTATTATTTAAGGGTAGAAAAGGAAGTGTTGCCTTCTAGCAAGTTTGTTGAAATGTGGGTGAATGTTGGAAGAACGGTCAGTGTGAAAGGACCAATTCTGAGCATACACCTGTGAAAGATAAAAGAAGTGCTCTTGCCTGCGGATTTTGTGGGTTTTTCCATGAGGACCTTTAAAGCCCCTCCCCTATTGGGAGTTTTACATTAATTTTTTTTTTTTTTGTTTACACAAGGAAAACCCATTGTATCATTTTGTGTTGTCTTTTATGTTGTTGCATGTCCTTTAATGTTGTTTTATGTAAACCGTTGTGGCTAATAAATGAATTAACTATAATTATTATTATTATTATTAAGGTGGTGAGCTACCAGAATCATTAGCATATTAGATGAAATGTTTAGTGGTATTCCGGGTTCAAAATATCTGGGTTCAAATTCGACTTTGCTTTTCATCCCTTTGGGGGTCAATAAATTAAGTACCAGGGAAACACTGAGGTCGATGTAATCGACTAGTCCCCTCCCATAAAATTTCAGACCTTATGCCTTTAGTAGAAAGGATTATTATTATTATTATTATTATTATTATTATTATTATATTATTATTATTATTATTAAGGCAGCGAGCTGGCAGAATTGCTAGCACACCAGGTGAAATGCTTAGCAGTATTTCATCTGTCACTATGTTCTGAGTTCAAATTCCACCGAAGTCGACTTTACCTTTCATCTTTTTGGGGGTCAATAAATTGAGTACCAGTTATGCACTGAGGTCGCTGTAATTGACTGGTCCCTTCCCAACAAATTTCAGGCTTTGTGCCTATAGGAGAAAAGATTATCATTATTAAGGTGGTAAGCTGGCAGAATCATTAGCACACCCGGCAAAATGCTTAGCAGCATTTCATCCATCCCTATGTTCTGAGTTCAAATTCTGCCGAGGTCGACTTTGCC
This sequence comes from Octopus sinensis, assembly GCF_006345805.1. Classification (NCBI taxonomy): domain Eukaryota; kingdom Metazoa; phylum Mollusca; class Cephalopoda; order Octopoda; family Octopodidae; genus Octopus; species Octopus sinensis. Next base: position 19,736,001 of record NC_043015.1, read on the forward strand.
TTTCATGTCCTGGGGTCAATATAATTGACGATCCCTACCCCCAAATTTCAGTCCTTGTGCCTATAGTAGAAAGGATTATTATTATTTTTGTTGTTCTTGTTATTTTGTCTATTTACGCTGTCTTCTTCATTCTCTTCTGGTTCCATTGCAGTGGATGCTTCAGGAGCTGGTGATGGAGACCTAGAAACAGCTGTCACTCATTATGGACGAACACTTCTCACTAAAAGAGAAAATCTTGCAAACAATAATTACCGTTTCTCGTTTGTGCCAGAAGACTCAGGCCAATATGAAGTTGATGTTCAATTCAATAATGAACAAATCCCAGGTAAATTATTTAAATTTTCTATATTTGGTATCACATATTGGGTATAATGGGAGATGGTGTAATATTTGGAAGGTAATGGAAGGGTCTGCCCTTCGCAACATAAGGCAACGGTTTTTCACAGCTATGGAGTAAAACAGCTTTGGTGGTGACAAACAGATGCACACACACACACACACATACACACACATATATTTGTACCAGTACCACATTAAAAGCACCCAGGACACACTATAAAGTGATTGGTGCTAGGAAGGGCGTCCAGCCATAGAAACCAAGCCAAGTCAGACTGGAACTTGGTGCAGCTCTCCTGCTTGTCAGCTCTGGTCAAACTGTCCAACCCATGACAGCATGGAAAACGGACATTTAAGGATGATGATGATAATGATATAAAACAGGCTTCAACCTAAATTCACTACCAAATTCACTCATGAGGCATCAGTCAGCCTAGGGTTATAGTAGAAGGCACTTACCCAAAGTACTATGCATTGGGATTGAACCTGAAACCACATGGTCAGGAAGCAAGCTTCTTAATCACATGACCATGCATGCACCTCATATTTAGTAGTGGCTGGTGACTACCATAACTCAGGTTTAATTCCATTTTAAAGATATTTCATTTCATTTAACACCAAGAGCCTTTAGGAAGAGCAACACCATCGCTTCTGTTTGTTTCTGTTTGTTTGCTTTTACGTCCCCATAATTTTAAGAATTAAGAAATAATACAGTTCTATATTTAAGAGATGAGGAATTATGTACATTATTTACATTTGACAGATATTTGTCCTCATCTTGTTTGTTGTTAACACAATGTTTCTGCTGATATACTCTCCAGTCTTTGTCAGGTGTCTTGGGGAAATTTAACCACTACGCCATATGCCCATGAGATATGGCATAGTGGTTAAAAGTGCTGGCTACTAACCCTAAGATTCCGAGTTTGATTCCAAGCAGTGATCTTAATAATAATAATAATATCGAAAAATACCTAAGGAATGAGAATCCAGGTTCAAAATTTTCCCAAGACACCTGATGAAGGCTGGAGGGTATATCAGCCAAAACATTGTGTTAACAACAAACAAGATGAGACAAATATCCGTCAAATGTAAATAATGTAAATAATGTAAAGAAATAATCTTTTAACCCTCTAGCAGTCAGATTACTGTCAAATATAAGGCTTATTTATTCATATTGTTCTGAATTAATCATGCATTATCTCGTAATTTTCAAGATTTCAATAATGTGATTGTTTTTGCTTAGAATGACTTTGTAGGGTAGGTGTGAGAGGCTGAATCTGGTCAGTCTGAACATAAAAGAACTAGAATGTTTGCACCAGAAATGACTGGTTTAAATGCTAATCCTATTGCTTAGGCTTACCGCTCATCTTTGTGTATTGTAGTCAAGGGTGATCAAGGCCAGGACATCTTTGATTGTAAAGTCTGTTTGACCAATGCTAACTTAAGAACAAAACATCAACAGCATACCCCATCAGACACACATCTAAAAAATATGTTTAAAAAACAAAGTTGGTTGTTCACAATTCTTTTTAAACTCCGTCATTATAACCAACAAACTAAAATGAAAAAAAAACCATCATCATTTAGCGTCCATCTTCCAAGTTGGTATGGATTGGATGGTTTGACAGGATCCAACTGGTCTGTGGACTGTGGTGAACTCAAATGTCAGCAAGGTTTCTATGGCTGGATTCACTTTACAGACAGTACTGAGTGCTTTTATATGTCACCAGCACTAGTGAGGTCACCGAGTCGGTTCCAAAACAAGATTCTTCGATTGAGGTGGTGGGGTAGAGGTTGTAGTATTGAGGGGCAATGGCTTATGCCATGTGTTGAGAGGTTAAAGTATGACAGAAGGACAGGAACAGGTGTTTCATTGTAGTGAAATTCCATGGCCACCCCAGCTGGTGGTGAAACTCCAAGATAACTATTTCCTTATCTCTTTCAGGTTGTCCAGTCATTGTAATGGTTGAAGACGAAATGCCAACCTTCATCACCATAAATTTCCGTGGAATTCGGATGATAAACGCCATGGACCTCAACTGGTTCCTTATAGAACTGAATGGAGAGAAAATTGACATGAGCCTTTTACAGATATTAATTCGAGGTTGACCACTGACCATTGCACAAAAAAAAAACTACCACGCTTTGCTTCGATTGCTGGAAATGGCTGCACATTTTCATTATTTTTTTTATTGGTTTATTTTTTCCATATTTTTTCTGGGTCTTTATTCTTTTTGTCTGTTTTATTATTTTGTTTATATTTTTATATATCTTATTTTATTTTCGACAGTCTAGAAATGGTCCATCAATAGGAGCTTTGTGTACTTTCAGGAATATAAAAAAATTTTTGTTCTAGATGTGTATATGTTTGCATATATATATATATATATATATATATATATATATATATATATAATATATATATATATATAATATATATATATATATATACACATACACACATCATATATGTGAATAAGATCAATAAGATCATACTGCTTGCTTTTAAATTATTAACCAAATCATACCAGGTGTTTTGTCATGCAAACAAAGATTATCTAAGGCATAAAGAAAGGTGATGGGAAGAATTTGGGTTTTTTTCATTTTTTTTTTGTTCCCACCTTTTTTTCATATTTGTTCACTCTTACCATTTATTTCATCCCTTAATTTTATTCAGTTTATCATTCACATTGCACTTTATTTTTTTTTAAACCTTTAAAGCCAAAACTTGAGGCTTGAATTTTATCTGTTTCATTATTAAATGTATTTGTGGATTTGTTTTATTCAGTACAGTGACTTCTTCAACATATATTCCTTTCTTCCTCTCACTCTCTCTCTCTCTCTCTCTCCATCTCTCACTCACTCTCTCTCCCTCTCCATCTCTCACTCTCTCTCTCAATATGTTGCCAGAAAATGAGGTTAGTTGCTTACTTCCTGAAATATAGTCAGTCTGTTACATATTATCATGGCTTATTTACCATTTAGGTATTTTTATGGTTTGATGGAAATATCTAATTCGCCTTAAATTTTTCATATTCCCACATGAAAGCCAAAAAATCCCCCTGTTTTATTTTTCATAGGAGCAGGGTTTTCATAGCTGTTTGTTCATAAAATGCCTAACAACAATTAAGAGTTTGAAAATTATCATTTGCAAATCTCACAATGAGAGATATTCAGCAACAGTACTTTGTATTAAAGATTTTTGCCAACATAACATGGCAGTCTTGGTTCAGGACGAATGTTGCTGTAATTTAGCCCCAGGAAATATTGTTCCAGCTGGCTATACGACACAGTTTGTGTCCTTATAATTTCGAACAAGAAATCTAACATGCCCACTCAGCTCAAAACAATATCTGTGTATCATGATGAAAGGAAATAACCCCGAAATCGCATTACACAGATATTGTTTTGAGCTGAGTTATAAGGACACAGATTATGTTGTATAGCCAGCTGGAGACGATGTCTCCCGGGGCTAAATTACAGCAACATTCGTCCTAAACCAGGACTGGCTTGTTCTGTTGGCAAATAATCTTTACTCCATTAAGAGATAGGCTTTTAGAGATTCAAACTCCCATGTTTCCATACAATGTCTGACAACGATTAAAAGACAGGCTTAGAGAATGTTGAGCAATGACCAAAAGAGTACAATGGCAAATACAAGCAGCCAAAATAGAGTTCCTCTGAAAGATCTCTGAAGTAATGTTATTTAACAGGGTGCATAGCTCAGGTATCAGGAAGATTCTCCCAATGGTGCTGCTACTTCTCTTCTTTGTAAAATTAATGGATGATAATGATGTATTATAAATAACAGGGTTTATATTTTAATTGTTTTACATAATGTCTTTAACTTTTTAAAAGTTCCTGGCTTGGTTACTAAAGATTTTAACAAATGAAACTTTGTTTGCTGTGTAAACTAAACTTATATTAATCTACCTGTGAACCATACAGAGTTCAATAAACTTGTTTTTTTTTTTTAACTCTGGTTTCTCTAACATTAAACAAATGAAAATGATTCTCCATTCTTCCCTGGAAGCATGGAGAATCTTCGTCTCAAATGATGGAGTTTATGATGACACGCCCTGCCTAGCAACCATCAATGCATGACACACTGCAGATTCCATTGAACTCTTCCACTCATATGTAAAAATATGAAGAAACAGATTCAACTTAATAGAAACATATAGATCTGTGGGTTGCACCAAGTCTTTTGCAATAGCATAGCTAGTGGGGCAGGGGGAATAAGCGGGTGTGGTCTGCTCCAGGTGACACTTTTATGAGCACTTTTGGGTCTGCTATATAAAGGCTGTCTAGATTTTGGTACCCCAGGGTGGAGGGCAACATATAGAAGGGCTACTCCTGGCAACACACTCTCTAGCTACACCATTGGTTATTTGGCCATAGCATTACTGGTTATTTGACCATAGCATTACACACATATTGGGGAATATAAAAAGAGCAGAGGATTCAAATCTAAAACCCAACTTGGTCTTTAATTCCTTCCATCTAAATTTACATCTCATAATTAAAAGCAAAAACATTTAGAAAATTTATTTAAGATGTACTTTTGTTTATAAGCTGATAATTTTTCAAACCATTAGCCTTGTCTTAGCACTTTGGATACTAAACTGCCTCAGACCACTTGAGGTTCAGTGGTGGAAATTAAAATTTTTTCAAAGGGGACTAGATGAAAACCTTTTGTCAAAATTTCATTTTAATTCATGTTCTGAACACCAGCTTAATAATGACAGTACTTTAATAAATTCTCTTTTATTTTCAAAATTACTTGAAACAAAGGCAGTGGATTTCATTAGAAATATGAAAACAAAAGTCTTGCAGTGATCTAAATAGAAAGATTCCCTCAACATTTCATGTTAATATTTCAAACACCAGCTTACAAATCCATTGAAACAAAGGCAAAAATATGATATCTGAAGGATTAAGCGATTAATTTTTTTAATATTTACATCTGCACAATATTTCAAGTGGTTTGAGCACAGGGGAGAGGGGATCAAACCAAATCAAACACAGTGTAGTTGTATATATTTAATATTGTTCTGTCTCTAAAGATGCAGTTAATATTTCAAAAGATTATAATCTAATGTTTATCATATTTTTATGGGGAAAATCTCATGAAGCCCTTCGTTATTTTCCTTCAACTAACATTGAACTAATGTTGCTCCTGTTACTTCTCCAAACTATTCTGTTCTGATTATAATATTTATTTTACTGATAATATTGATAATACTCAAAGGTTTGAAGCAATTAAACCAACATCTATCCTCCTTGCTGGCTCTCTTTATTTTAAGCTTTATTTCTCTTCACTTTAAATCAGGTGTTGTACTAAATACATGCCTACCTACATACATACATACATACACATACATACGTGCATACCTATCTACCTACATTCCAATGAAGGAGCCTTGGATCTAGGTTAGAAACCAGCTCTTTCTCTATTGGCAAGAAATCTTGTAATAAAACTGAACAATGACACGCACACACACACATACATGCAAACATACATATATACATACATACACAGATGCACACACACTCACAGACACACACTCACAGACACACACTCACAGACACACACTCACACAGACACACACTCACAGACACACACTCACACAGACACACACACACACACACACAGGCACACATTCACGCAGGCACATACACAGATACACTCACACACATACACATACATACATATATGTCATTTTTACATACATGCACATAGGTGTGTATAAATTAATGGTGTTTAAGTGTTTGCTTCGATATTATAATGTACTATAAATCCTAGATGTGTGTGTGTAAACTCTGTAAATCTAATTGGTTCTAATTTTTTCATTTTATTTACCCAGTTATGTCCTTTGTAGATTAAAATAACAAAATAATGGAAAACAAATACTATGCTAAGAATACCTAAATATTTTATTATTATTATTATTATTATTATTATTATTAATGAGGCAGTGAGCTGGCAGAACCGTTAGGATGCCAGGCAAAATGCTTAGCAGCATTTTGTCTGTTGCTGCATTCTGAGTTCAAATTCTGCCAAGGTCGACTTTGATTTCATACTTTCAGGGTCAATAAATTAAGTACCAGTGAAACACTGGGGTCAATATAATTGTCTAATCACCCTCCTGCAAAATTTCAGGCCTTGTGCTTTTAGCAGAAAGGACTATCATTATTATTATTATTATTCAACTTACAATAACGATTTTTTCTGCAATATATGGATAGTTTATCCTGTTCATACTATTGTATTAGCATTATCATGCATTTGAGAATAAATTATTTCTGTATTATTATTATTAAGGTGGTGAGCTGGCTCACTTGTTAGTGCATTAGAATAAGGACTTTGCAGTATTTCATATCACTATTCATGAGTTCAAATCCCACTACAATTTTACCTTTCACCCTTTTGAGATTGATAAAATAAATACCAGTTAAGCACTGGAGGCAATGTATTCAACTAATAGCCTGTCTCTAAAATTGCTGGCCTTAAATCAAAATTTGAAATTATATACAGTGGAACCTGTTTCTGAATGTCTCTCATCATGAAAAAATTGGTTTCTGAACAATTTTTTAAACATGAAATATCTCGGGTGACAAATGGTGGCTCGAGTAAGGAACATGCAAGTTGGCAACAACAGTTACCATCTGGCTTTCAGTCAGCACACATTCTTGATAGAATTTGCTATTTCTTCTCTTAAATTTCCTTTGGGAAAAATAGTCTCAGTTTATGAACATTTCAGACAACAAACAGCCTCCAGGAATGAATTAAATTTAGAAACTGAGGTTCCATTGTATTTGAAATAGTGGGTTGACAGAATTACAGGCAAGTTGGACTAAATGCTCAGCAGCATTCCTTCCAGTTCTTTATGTTTTGAGTTCAAATTCCACCAAAGTCAATTTCCCCTTTCATCCATTTGAAGTCAACAAAATAAATCTCTGTTGAGCAATGGGATTGTTGCAATTAACTTCCATTTCTGTGAAAATTGCTGGCCTTGTGTCCAAATTTGACACCATCATTATTATTATTATTATTATTAGTAGTAGTATAGTAGTAGTAGTAGTAGTAGTAGTAGTAGTAGTAGTAGTAGTAAGGCAATGAGTTGGCGTGGCTGTGTGGTAAGAAGCTTGCTTCTGAACCACATGGTTCTGGGTCCAGTTCTACTGTGTGGCACCTTGGGCAAGTATCTTCTCTAGCCTCAGGCCTACCAAAGCCTTGTGAGTGGATTTGACAGATGGAAACTGAAAGAAGCCTGTCACACACACATATATATATATATATTTATGTATCTGTGGGTGCCTTTATGTTAGTGTTTGTCCCTCCACCATCGCTTGACAACCAATGTTGGTTTGTTTATGTCCCTGAAATTTAGCAACCCAGACCAAAAGAATAAGTACTCGGCTTACAAAGAATAAGTCCTGGGGGGTTGATTTCTTCGATGAACGACAATGCTCCAGCATAGCCGGAGTCAAATGACTGAAACATGTAAAAGAATATACTGGAAAATGTGTTGCTAAGCAATTATAGATGACAACCTAAAGCTCCTAATTATATGTTAATGTATATTCCTGTCGTGACTATAGACTGGGCAGAATCAGTTGAGCATCAGAGAAAATTTCTTGTGACTTTTTATAATCCCAGTTCAAATTCCATTGAGATCAACTTTTCCTTTCATCGTTTTGGGGGTCCATAAAAGACTGTACCCATCTAGGGTTGATGGAATCAATTAAACCCCTTCTTTTGAAATTGCTGGTTCTGTACCAAACTTTGAACCAATTATTATACTTTTGATTTTGTACTAAAAATAAGAATCACTTAACCATTCTCTCTTCTCACAAATTATTAAAAACATTATTTTATTAATGCACAAAAACACCTCGCTTTTTGCAGAGCACTCTTAACGTTTTTACTAACCACATTGAAGAGGGTGAAAAACAAAGGGAAATAATCCATTGTTTTCTGTATGGTATTTTATTTTTCTGTGGGCATTTTTTTTTATGATGTCTGTCAGTTTTGGTTGTGTTTATTTTCTCATAAACTATTATATGTATTGTAGGATTATTGCTAAGTTGTAAACACTTTTGTTATGTATTTAACAAATTCCAAAATAGTTATGTCATAGCAACAAGAAAAACGGCTGCTCTTTTACACAAATGCACGTACACACACAAATGTATATGTATAAGCATAAAATATTGATATAAATATACATACATGTAAATTGCATATATACACACACACACACACACACACCACACACACACACACAGAGTATATATATCATAATAGCCTAATTGTTTTTATGGTTGGTTTCTTTCATACACACAATATATATAGTGTTTCATATAATTATATATGTGTATTTGTGTAAATGATATATTTTTTTAGAATTTTACAAGTCTTGTAACTTTTGTTACTAAACTGTTTCAAAAATCTGCTGCTGGCAAACTGAAGGTGTGAGCAGTTCAATTTCTATCACCAGCACTGCACAGTAGCCACAATCTCAGGCCTAATTTTCAAATGGCCCCAGTTCACTTAGCTGTTATAAGGAACCAACCATTATACAGCTCACTGCTCTCAATTACCAGGAGCACTGTATCATTAACAATCATATTATTAGCTTGCAAAACTGAGTGCCAATCCACCCATGACTCTCAGTTCAAAGAGCGAAGGACTCTTCTAAGCTAACTCACCATTTATGCAGACTCACCAAATAACAACAAAAATCTTTAAGAATTAGTCTTGCAGACATTTACTTACACAACTTTGCATTATAAATGGTGTTGCTGTTGTTGTAGTTTAGCACCAGGTCAACCCTGAGTTACCAAATTTATGCCAAAGGCATTCCACTTGTGACAGCCCCTACTTTTACAGCATATCTAGGGGTACATTATTAAATGTGTTCTTTCCTTCCTTTAAAAGTATAGGATACAGTTTGAGGGAGATATAGCTGTTATTTTTAGTAGTTCACATGGCTACAGAAGGACTCCCTGGTTGGGTCACTCTCAGTAAATCATTTTCTCTGGTGATTTCTGGTCATAGAATATTTTATGAGATACAATTATACATAGGTGCAGGCATGGCTGTGTGGTAAGAGGTTTGCTTCCTGGCCACATGGTTCCAGGTTCAGTCCCACTTCATGGCACCTTGGGCAAATGTCTTCTATTATAGCCTTGGGTTGACCAAAGCCTTTTGAGTGGCTTTGATAGATGGAAACTGAAAGAAACCTATCGTGTGTGTGTGTGTGTGTGTGTGTGTGTGTGTTTGTGTGTCCCCTCATCACAGCTTGACAACTGGTGTTGGTGTGTTTATGTCCCCATATCTTAGCAGTTTGGCAAAAGGAACTGATAGAATAAATACAAGGATTAAAAAAAAAAATTGGGGGGTCCAGTCATTCAACAAAAACTCTTTAAGGTGGTGCTCCATCATGGCCACAATCTAATGAGTGAAACAAGTAAAAATAAGAGTTACTCATGGCCAGATCATGTTTTAACAACAGCTTAAATTTCTGAAGTGGTTTCTGTTGATTCATTGAAAACTTCATAAAAAGCTGGTTAAATTCTGGTGACCCGTTTTTTTCTTTGTTTTTTCCTCAAATCCAAATCTTCTTAACACACATTCAAACTCTCACGATCAAAAATTCTAAACATCTTGACCCAGATTCTCATCTGCATTGCTGCTAATGCAGCTTGCTTTAATCTATCCACTTCATTACATACAGCCTGTTAATTAAGCTGTAATTAATAGTATGTTTAGTTTTTGGATTTGGTTTGCAAGATTCTTTATATGAGTTCGTGTGTTGAATCATATTCTGTTGTGTCTGGGGAGAGTCATTTTCTTTTTGTGCCTTATAATTTAACACACTCACCAGTAAAATTTCCACTTATTTCTTATTTATATTTTCCTAGAAATTTTCGTTGTGTCTTTGAAAAGGTTGCAAGTTGCAGCAAAAATTTCTAGGAAAATAAAAATAAGAAATAAGTGGAAATTTTACCGGTGAGTGTGTTACATTATAAGGCGCAAAAAGAAAATGAGTTTCCCCAGACACAACATAGTATGTTGCTTTATAGGCACAAACACTGGCTGTGTAGTAAGAAGTTTGATTCCCAACCACTTGGCTCCAGGTTCAGTCCCACTGCATGGCATTTTGGGAAAGTGTCATCTCCTACACCCCCAGGCCAACCAAAGCCTTGTGAGTGAATTTGGTTGACAGAAACTGAAAGAAGCCATAGTGTGCATGTGTGTGTGTGCGTGTGTTTTCTTATCATCCATCATTTGACAACCAGGGTATCTTCATGATTGTTCTCACACCCACTTACCAACTGGTGTTGGTTTGGTTTTGTCCCTATAATTTAGCAGTCCTCAAAAAGTGATCCATAGAATAAGTACCAAATTTATTCAACTAAATTCTTCAAGGCAGTGCCCCAGCATGGCCACATGAAACAAGTAAAACATAAATAAAAGACATATTTTAGCTATGTTTATTTCACTTGATGGTTATTTCTTTCAAAGAAACCTTAAGACCATAAGCTTTCAAAGTTGTGGCATTTCCAATTTTCAAGAATTAGAAATATTCTGTCCAGACATTCACAACAAAAAAAGAACATAGAACGTTAGTAGTGAGTTGGTTTTAAAGTTGGATGACTCTAAGAATGGTCAGATGGTTTCCGAGTTTAGATTTCTTAATTTATTGAAAGAATTCTGGAAAGTAAATTCATTCAAATATGGTCTTAACTTCAGTATTTTTCTGACTCTGCTATATCTGACTCTCTGTCTACAGCTGTCTCTAATATTTGATTCAATAATCTCTCTCTATCTCTCTCTCTCTCTCTTAATCTATATCTGACTCCAACACACACATTACACAAAATTGTTGACAGGTTAAACATAATAAAGTTCTCAAAATCGTTAAAAAAATATAACATTTTTTCCTATAAATTTAATTCTCAATGATTAATATTACCTAATAATATTAACTAACATTCAATATTTTAAATTCTTTTAATTCAATTGAACAGCTCCCAATGGTGAATCAATACCAGCAAAGCTAATTCCACAACATGATGGAGACTATAAGGTGGAATGGACACCAACTGTTGCAGGTGAGACATTTTCTTCTCTCATTTCTTTTGCTTCCAGTTTATCATCATCATCATCACCATCACCATCACCATCACCACCACCACCACCATCACCACCACCATCATCATCACCATCATCATCACCATCATCATCATCACCATCATCATCATCACCATCATCATCATCATCATCATCAAGGTGGCAAGATGGCAGAATCATTAGCACATTGGGTGAAATGCTTAGCATTATTTCATCTGCCGCTACGTTCTGAGTTCAAATTCCACCAAGGTCAACTTTACCTTTTATCCTTTTGGGGTCAATTAATTAAGTAGCAGTTTCATACTGTGGTTGATCTAATCAACTGGTCCTCTCCCTACCCCAACAAATTACAAGCTTTCTGCCTACACTAGAAAGGATTATCATTATTATTATGCCAAGCAAAATGCTTAGCATCATTTCATCCACCACTATGTTCTGAATTCAAATACCACTGGGGTTGACTTTGTCTTTCATCCTTTCAGGGTCGATTAAAAAGAAAGTACCATATGCAGACTAGGATGAATGTAATTTACTTAGCCCCACCCCCAAACATGCTAGCTTTGTGCGAAAATTTGAAACTATTATTATTATTATTATTATCATTATTATCATTATTATTATCATTATTATTATCATTATTATTATCATTATTATTATTATTATTATTATCATTATTATTATTATTATTATTA